>NC_091117.1:224464376-224594376 GCF_040183065.1 Periplaneta americana
AATCCGGTGATCGTGAAGGCCATGCAATTGGACCACCTCGGCCTATCCATCTTTGTTCGAATAGCTGTAGCACGGAAACGGTACGTTTCCGGACATGGGTTCCAATTCAAAATATTATCTACTCAGTACCCTTAACAAGTCCTAGAAGTTTGTAAGGGGAATTTTAGAGCACCCTGTATATATTATTATTATTGCTATTATTATTATTATTACTAATATTATTATTACTACATACTTACAAATGGCTTTTAAGGTACCTGCAGGTTCATTGCCGCCCTCACATAAGCCCGCCATCGGTCCCTATCCTGAGCAAGATTAATCCAGTCTCTATCATCATATCCAAACTTCCTCAAGCCCATTTTAATATTATCCTCCCAGCTACGTCTCCGCCTCTCCAAAGGTCTTTTTCCCTCTGGCCTCCCACCTAACACTGCATATGCATTTCTGGATTCATTCATACGTGCTTCATGCCCTGCCCATCTCAAACGTCTGGATTTAATGTTCCTAATTATGTCAGGTGAAGAACACAATGCGTGCAGTTTTGTGTTGTGTAACTTCATTCTCCTGTAACTTCATCCCTTTTGGCCCCAAATATTTTCCTAATAACCTTATTCTCAAACATCCTTAATCTCTGTTCCTCTCTCAAAGTGAGAGTCCAATTTTCACAACCATACAAAACAACCGGTAATATAACTGTTTTATAAATTCTAACTTTAAGATTTTTTGACAGCAGACTGGATGACAAAACCTTCTCAACCGAATAATAACACGCATTTCGCATATTTATTCTTTGTTTAATTTCCTCCCGAGTGTGATTTATATTTGTTACTGTTGGTCCAAGATATTTGAATGTTTTTTCTCAGTTGCAGTATTCTGATAATTTTGTCATATTCAAAGTGTATCTTCTCCCGCAAAATAAGAGCTGGGACTCTGAAAGTTTTACACAATATTCTCTAAAATGTGTTTCTCAAAATGACCTATGGAAGTTTTTGTCAGGGCTGAACTTAATTTACAAAAAAAGAGTAAAAGTAATATGTTGACCAATTTTTTTTTTAATTTTTCCATTTTGTTGTCTTCAATTTTTTTTCTCAAGTTCTGAAAGAGATATTCAAAATTCCATCGGACATTTTTATTCATGACATACTAAAGAATGGAAAATAAAAAATTAGAATATAAAATTAATTTTTGTGCCAGAAGATACGTTTCAATTTTGTTACATTTTTCTGGAAAGTTTAAACAAAAAACTTATATGTCATAACTATTTGAGATATTGAGTTCAAATTTGGCACAGCTACTTTTAGTGTCAAATAGACTGTCTGTGCAAAAAAGTGGGTTTCTAGCATGTATAGTTTGGAAAATCACTATTTTCACCTCGATCTCCCCTTAGGCACGCTAATTTATGGATGTGGAAATCAATGACTTTTCGATACTAAAATGAGAATCGAAAATTCGTCATTATGAAATGACTGTCTAAATAATACAATGCAATACAATAAATTAAGAAAGTAGTTACCTGTTATGTGTGTGTAGTACTACTAAGATTTGTTGACTTGTTCCATATTCTAGTTGTGAAGCGATGTACGAATACCGTGGAATGTAAATAAATAAAATACAATACAATTAAGAAAGAAGATTTCTGTTATGTGTTTGACATATCTCTTCATCAGCTGTATCAAATATAAACTCTCCCTTTTCTACCATCTATATCATACCATATTGCTATTGACAGATAGAGTGGAGAATTTCACACAATGAGAACACAGAAGTAACAATAACCAAGCAATATTTTGAATGATATTTCACACCAATATCCCTCTACGCCGGTAGCATGGGACGTGATTATTCAAGAATCTTTGTAGGCTTACTAGTAAGATGAAAGAGTCAGTTGTTTTTTTAATTAAAGTTCAAAGCATTTCGTTGTGTCTTACAGATTGTATCGAAAGGTTTTTTTTGGTCCTTTCTTCGTTACAATATTGTCTCGCGTAGAAACTTTTATGGGAGTTCGACGTGAAGTTGTGGGAGATTTCCTAGTAAGAAGGAAGTTTGTAAATAATCTCGAAAGTTCGGAGAAATTAAATTTCAGCGTACTGTTGGAAAACAGAAATCTTTATCATATCTCATTCACTTTGAAGTGGGATTCTAGTAACAGACATAGAGTTAAAAAAATGTTTAACATCGCATAATATTCATCAATAAATAAATATAAATTTATTAGCTTGCATATTTGATATCATTTGAAACGACGTAAGTGTATTGCTGCAGAATTATGTAGAGTAATTAACGGAATATGACAACAGAAGCAAAGTTAAGGTTGCACAGAGTTGAAAAAAAAAAAAACATACTGATTCCTGACAGCAAAGTTTAGACTCTAGACCCCCCTGTCACAAAATAGGAACTGTGCAGTTTGGATTTTTAAAATAGCTTCCAGAAGTTACAAGTTTGTATCGCAAAGAGTCATGTTATAAAATACATCATCATCATCATCATCATCATCATCATCATCATCATCATCAGCAGCAGCATCAGCATCAGCATCATCATCAGTCCACACCTGTGGAGTAACGGTTAGCGCGACTGGCCGCGAAACCAGGTGGCACGGGTTCGATTTCCGGTCGGGACAAGTTACCTGGTTGAGGTTTTTTTCCGGGGTTTTCCTTCAACCCAATATAAGCAAATGCTGGGTAACTTTCGGTGTTGGACCCCGGACTCATTTCACCGGCATTGTCATCTTCATTTCATTCATAAATAACCTAGATGTTGATATAGCGTCTTAAAATAACCGAATAAAATAAAAAAAATAATCTTTCAGTGTTAGACCCCGGACTCATTTCATCGGAATTATCACCATCTCATTCAGACACTAAATAACCTAAGATGTTGATAAAGCGTAGTAAATAACCTACTAAAATAAAATCATCATCATATTATCATCATCCATACATCTAATTCTAACAGTGTTCCGATATACTAAGGTACACTATACAGAGTGTTCGTAATTAAATGTGTAACATTTTAAGGACATAATCCTTGTTGAATTCTACATACATTCAACATTATATTTACTGATGTCGTCTTATTTCCATAGCTATCATCTGTATTGTTGTAAGTTTTTAATGAATTCTTTTAATGCAACAATATTTTCCAAAACTTTTTTTCTGTCTGATTTTCAGAAATTTTCAAAAGCTATGAATACAATAAAATAGAATTTACGATGTTGCATCATTATTAATTTGGTGATATTAAATTTTGAAGGGAAACAAAACTGTCCTTCTCTGAAGTCATTTTGTGATTCAGATATTATGCTTTCAATAATAATACTTGGCTCAGTCTGTTAAGGCGCTTGCCTTCCGGCCTGAAGTTGCGCTCGGGCGCGGGTTCGATCCCCTCTTGGGCTGATTGCTTGGGTGGGTTTTTCCGAGGTTTTCCCCAACCGTAAGATGAATGCCAGGTAATCTATGCCGAATCCTCGGCCTCATCTCGCCAAATACCATCTTGCTATCACCAATCTCATCGACGCTAAATAACTTCGTAGTTGTTACAGCGTCATTAAATAACCAACTAAAAATAATAATAATAATAATAATATTTAATCGGACTTTGAAATATGAGCATACAATTTATAGCAACTTTTAGGCCCAATTGTATAAAACTCCCTGACTAAAGATCAACTTTGATCGAAGATCGGAAAGTGAACCGAGTTCAGACACTTCTTCTATTGTATAAAACTTTCCTGCGATCAAATTACCTTGGTTCAAATGCAATCTAAGTTCACGTGAAAAGGATTTGGCAACATCGCATAAACTGGTGAAGTATGTGATGCGCTGGCCATGTTGTACAGGTTTGTTCAGTGTTGCCAATCTAGCGACTTCAACTCTTTTTCAACGACAATTTCTTTTAACTTTTATATTGCTTAAATGGGGATTTAGCGACCTTTTTAGCATCTCAAAGTGACAAAATTTAATCTTTCTTTGTTAATAATGAGAAATCTAGTGACTTTCAAACTACTTTTCGGCGACTTTCCGTACACTCTGTGGGAGACACTGGTTTGTTTTGTGCATTGTAAATAATGTCGGACAATAAGAAGAAGGTTGACCGTTCTCCAAATTGTTATCATGTTATGGTTTTTGATACTGCTAAACATAATAAAGCTTTATAAAACGACAATTTTCGTTTAATAATACAGTTAATTGAAAATTTATGAATGTACCTATCATATCCATGAATAATTAATGGTTGTTATAAACATAATATAATTATAGGTTATATTATTTGATACTGCTGAACACGATAGAGCCTTATAAAATATAAGAATGTTTGTATATTAAGGGCAAGAAATTGAAAAAAAAAATGTATATATATATATATATATATATATATATATATATATATATGTATATATAAATGTACCTACCATATTTATTAATATTAATAATAATGGTTATTCTTATTGCACAATCTGCCACTCGTATACTTCAAACTGAAAAGAAATAACTGAACTTCGATCATCTGACTTAATCGTAGAAATTTCTTCAGTCAAAGTTGACTTTAGTTTAAGACAAATTAATATCAGATTAGACTTTATACAACACAAAATTCCAAGTTCAGCTAGAACGAGGATCAATTTAACCTCTGATCTAAGATTAAATGGTTTATACAATCGGCCCTTAGTTTCACAAAATTGAAGCAATCGTGTTCCTCACATCAAAACACCCTTTAAAAAATGGAAACACCTTTACCATATTTTATATTTTCTAACCACTACACATGTGAAACAATTATGAAGATGGGAAACAAGACAAATTGAGTGCAGTTGGAACATGGAAGAAAATTTTATGGAAATACATAAGACAAAAGTGAACATTTCTGTACTCTAATAATAGCATGACTTACTTGTAATTAGACCGTCTCCTCCTCCTCCTCCTCTTCCTCCGTCTTTAAGCGAATTCCTCTTCTTTTTCTCCTCTCCTCCTCCTCCTCCTCCTCTTCCTCCGTCTTTAAGCGAATTCCTCTTCTTTTTCTCCTCTCCTCCTCCTCCTCCTCCTCCGTCTTTAAGCGAATTCCTCTTCTTTTCCTCCTCTCCTCCTCCTCCTCTTCCTCCGTCTTTAAGCGAATTCCTCTTCTTTTTCTCCTCTCCTCCTCCTCCTCTTCCTCCGTCTTTAAGCGAATTCCTCTTCTTTTTCTCCTCTCCTCCTCCTCCTCCGTCTTTAAGCGAATTCCTCTTCTTTTTCTCCTCTCCTCCTCCTCCTCCTCCTCCTCCTCTTCCTCCGTCTTTAAGCGAATTCCTTTTCTTTTTCTCCTCTCCTCCTCCTCCTCCTCCTCCGTCTTTAAGCGAATTCCTCTTCTTTTTCTCCTCTCCTCCTCCTCCTCCTCTTCCTCCGTCTTTAAGCGAATTCCTCTTCTTTTTCTCCTCTCCTCCTCCTCCTCCGTCTTTAAGCGAATTCCTTTTCTTTTTCTCCTCTCCTCCTCCTCCTCCTCCTCCTCCGTCTTTAAGCGAATTCCTCTTCTTTTTCTCCTCTCCTCCTCCCCCTCCTCCTCCTCTTCCTCCGTCTTTAAGCGAATTCCTCTTCTTTTTCTCCTCTCCTCCTCCTCCTCCTCTTCCTCCGTCTTTAAGCGAATTCCTCTTCTTTTTCTCCTCTCCTCCTCCTCCTCTTCCTCCGTCTTTAAGCGAATTCCTCTTCTTTTTCTCCTCTCCTCCTCCTCCTCCTCCTCCGTCTTTAAGCGAATTCCTCTTCTTTCTCTCCTCTCCTCCTCCTCCTCCTCCTCCTCTTCCTCCGTCTTTAAGCGAATTCCTCTTCTTTTTCTCCTCTCCTCCTCTTCCTCCGTCTTTAAGTGAATTTCTCTCCCACATATTCTACATATGTAGCAGTTACTTCGTGTAGCGAAAGTTGATTTTACAGACAGCATGAGTGCAATCATTTACCTCAACTAATTAATTAAAGTTCAGTCAGTACATCCTTGAACAATTAAAATAAATGTAAGGCATTAATAAACATCTTCCTTATTGAACTTGCTATTTCCAAGAAACTAGATAAATTAATTAAAATGTGTCTCAGTGAAACGTACAGCAGAGTCTGTATAGGCCACTTTCTGTCGGATGTTTTTCCAATTCACTGTGGGCTAAAGCAGGGAGATGCACTATCACCTTTACTTTTTAACATTGTTCTTGAATATTCCATTAGGAAAGTTCAGGAAAACAGAGAGAGTTTGGAATTGAACGGGTTACATCAGCTGCTTGTCTATGCGGATGACGTGAATATGTTAGGAGAAAATCCACAAACGATTAGGAAAACACGGAAATTTTACTTGAAGCAAGTAATGATATATATTTAGAAGTAAATCCCCCCCAAAAAATCAAAGTATATCATTATGTCTCATGGGCAGAACATAGTACAAATTCAAAGTATAAAAATTGAAAATACATCCTTTGAAAAGGTGAAAAATTCAAGTAGGCCTACTTTGGAGAAACAGTAACACAAATAAATGACACTCGAGAGGAAATTAAACGTAGAATAAATATGGGAAATACCTGT
Source organism: Periplaneta americana (assembly GCF_040183065.1). Classification (NCBI taxonomy): domain Eukaryota; kingdom Metazoa; phylum Arthropoda; class Insecta; order Blattodea; family Blattidae; genus Periplaneta; species Periplaneta americana. The sequence continues at coordinate 224,470,907 of NC_091117.1, forward strand.
TATTATACAGTTGAGATTTTGTCATCCAGTCTACTTTCAAAAAATCTGAAAGTTAGAATTTATAAAAGAGTTATATTACCGGTTGTTCTGTATGGCTGTGAAACTTGGACTCTCACTATGAGAGGAGAACAGAGGTTAAAGATGTTCGAGAATAAGGTGCTTAGGAAAATATTTGGGGGCTAAGAGCGATGAGGTTACAAGAGAATGGAGAAAGTTACTCAACACAGAACTGCACGCATTGTATTGTTCAACTAACATAATTAGGAACGTTAAATCCAGACGTTTGAGATCGGCAGAGCATGTTGCACGTATGGGTGAAACTAGAAATGCATATAGAGTGTTAGTTGGAAGACCTGAGAGAGAAATCCTTTAGGGAGGCCGAGTCGTAGATGGGAGGAGAATATAAAAATGAATTTGAGGGAGGTGGATATGATGGTAGGAACTGGATTCATCTTACCCAGGATAGGGACCAATGCGATGGCGAGCTTATGTGAGGGCTGCAATGAACTTCTGGGTTCTCTAAAAGCTATTTTTAAGTAAGTATTAAACATCTTCGGAACTATCTTTCACTTTACCGTCATGTTAGGTTATTAATTTATTATGAAATAAGATGCAGCTTTTCAACCAATTTTTTATTATCTTTTGCTGCAATAACATTATTTTCCTCACAATTTGCCATTCTCTATTTTCCATCACTGTGTATATAACAGTACTGAGTTCAAATCTTCCGACTTTTATCCATTTGCACATTATTTCCTAATTCCTTATCGAGACTTCATCATAATATTTTCTGGTAATGATGATGTTGATGATTATGTTTGTGGTGATATGGTGATAGTTACATTGAGTTGGACAAAGAAATACGTAGATAAGCAAAGATACATACATAAGACTTTCGAACTCTGGAAGCCAAGCTTTTACAGTTCCAGTTTTTTTCTATGTCATATCGCGGAAAATCCCACTTTGTAGGAAGGTCTCATCAAAGAGGTGTAATCCCTGAGGACCCCCTCTCGCCCTGCTGTATCAGGTCGTCCAAATCTCATTTCGCTCAACTTTTGCACTTCTCTCCATAATTATTTCTACTTCACTCTTACTCTCTCCAGAATGTTCATCTGGTGCGTTGCTATGTTTGAGCCTTGAATTGCACGCTTTTATTTCCTCGAGCTCGTTCGTTCCATCACATTTGGAACTTACCCAACATGTTGTCATTCAGCAAGATAAGATTCACTATTAAACTATTAAGTGTATTGAACTATATGACGGGTAATATATGTATATATACATATATACAGGGTGTTCATTAAGTACCGTCATTAGGGGTTACTTTGATATTGGGGGCTACTTTGATAACCACTTCGATCGATTACTAAAATCGAATTAGCGCGAAACATATCAGAATGTGGTCGACTTTGGATCTCGTGTTGGCAGCTCTGTGAAACTAGTTATGAGATAGCGACGGAGCTCTATAAATACTACATGTTGTAGAGGAGAAATTAAATATTTTGTGGTTTATAAAGTGAATGAGGATTTATGATACCTGCAAAACTTTGAAGTTACACAGGTAAGTACACTTATAAATGAATATTCAATTCTATCTTCAAATAAAGTAGTTCTTTGACATTTAAAGTGTTGCTTGTCGTTCACTTAAATGTTGCAGTATGCACACCAGTTACGTTGAAGAGTCACGGGGTAACTTTGATAGAGAGGATGGGGCTAAATTGATAATCTAGTCAAACATTTAAAATTACATTTATATTGTTTTAGACGTTATCGCTGTCCGTCCAGAGCTACTATGGTGCGAGATTATAAAAAGAAACCAGGTTCTCGTCAGTACAACAATTTTTCAGATTCTTCAGAGGAGCCTGACGACATATTTTGATGGAGTGGAAAGCGAAAATCCTCGATTTTCAACTGTACCGAAGGCTAATTTTCCAAGCTTGTTGAAGAAAGCATTGATCCACATGGATAAGACAAATTTACAGACACATACTAATAAACAATCATTTCCCGGAGATACAGAACAGTCAGAAATAAAACGTATTTTGATAAAAACAGTTCCTTTTCTACGGGCATTTGTCCTTGTAATAAGAAAGAAGTCCTCAAAAAAAATTCCGGAGCCTGTAGAAGTTGTTGAACAACAGGTTGAGAGTTTCTTCAAGAACACTGATTTGGGAATTCTAATACAGCTGGCTCTATGATAAGAAAAAAGAGACGACTCAATGTTGAATCAGGGAAGAGTATAGTTACTGCGTCTACTTCAATTAACAAAGGCAGCAATAATGATGAAGAGCCTCAGGTGATTTGAGTAAATACGCAGATCAAAGTTTTAGGCCCCAAAATTCCAGAAGATGCTAACATATGAAATAGAATCAGAAAACCCAAAAACAGGAAATTTCATCCTTGCTAAATTTTTATAGTAAAGATAAGAAAACCTTCACACATGTCTTTGAAATTGTGGACATGGCATCAAATGAGGTAGTGGTTCATGGTCTCAAAAGAGCTGATGAGAGTGAAACAAAATTTCAGCCAATTGACAGGATATTTCTACTATTTCAATGCAACACATCATCAAAATTTTGCCTTCTTCAGTCGCAGAACTAACTGACAATTTCATGATTTATGTCTTCCCTATTGTTCTTGAATTCAAGTAAATTCTAGTTTTGTTTCCGTTATTTTTATGAAAAGTTGATTTAGTTTGTAGTCTAGATTAATTATTATTTATGAGATTGGTAATGTTTTGATAGAACAAATTTGATTTCAACATTTTATATCATTTTCTATGTCTATTTTAATGTACAATGATCCTTCCTATTTTTCTTGCAAATGAAATACTAATGTGGTATTTGAAATGTCCTTTAAATATAATTTCATTTGCTTAATTTTCCCTGATTCACCTCTATGATAGCAAATCTCACAACTCTAGTTTGACTCTATAATGTCATCTTCGGGTTACTACGGAAACCTGGCTTTAAATAGTGGTATATCAAAGTAGCCCCACTTGACGGTATGGAATATTACTGACTATTTCGTTTATATGACGTCATTGCATTTTCGACCAATGAAGTGTAATGAAATTTTGAATTTCAACCAATCACAGTCAGACTTTGCGATAATTTCTGCAGCTAGATTCATCGCTATCAATTTATCGCATGATCGTTCTTTTGTTTAGTCGTTGTCGCCAACTGTTTCCCCTTAAATTGATGATCATGAATACGTTAAGCTGCAACTACACGGTTACACTTTCCTTTCAACTTTAAAGCAATGAATGCAAGATTGATATTTAATATTAATTAATATATTTACGCAGTGAAGACCACTTTCAAAACGGTGCACCATGTAGACACAAAATCTTTATGCATTTTAATTGAACATACCTTTTAAACTTGATTCTTTCAATATTCTTCCCAGATTGCACGCATAAGCTATTGGTATATTGAACTGTGTAGATGCAGCTTTAGTTCCGTTACACACTACAGCGAGAAGGCTTTTGTCGAGCTATAAAAAATGCTTTCGTGTAGCACTGATTGTAAGTAACGGTCGAAACAAGGCACAGCTGACATTGGTCCTGCTTCCACAGGTAGGCCTAACGTAACCTATAAAATTGTAGCCTATAACATTTGTATTGAAATTAAACAATTAATAGACGTTCAAATTTATGTAACATCATCGCATATCAAACTCAAAGACCTTGTATAGTAATAATGTCTTTGATCAAACTGCCTTTCGTATGGCGTAATAGAATTCGTGTTTTAATTAGGCCTATCTATACAGAGATGACTTCGCTGTGTAGCAACATGTCTCGCTGTGAATACATAAGCATTGGTATATAGCTGTCTCCACTGTTACTGTTAAATTAAATTATAATTTCAGCAGATAATGAAAATGTATTTGCTATAATAATAATAATAATAATAATAATAATAATAATAATAATAATAATAATAATAATAGAAAAGTGCAGTACATGTAATGAACATTGTTAAACTAGTATTTCGCTTTTCGCAATTGGCATTACTGAATAATAACATCGAATTTCTTTATTGCAATAATCGATATTCATCTACGAGTATTTCAACTTCACAATGTCTGAATAGGTTAAGCATTCGTTAATATACAATTATTAACATTTTGTGATCGAATTTTAGGGATATATTATTTAAATTTTTATTTTATTCACGAAATAGTCCTAATAAATGTCACTCGAGGTCTGAGATTTCCCAGATAAATCCACTCGCTTCGCTCGTGGATTTATAGGCAGATCTCAGACCTCTCGTGACATTACTACAGATAACTTCTTAAATTTAAGTTTTACAAAAAAATGTTTTATACAGAATATGTTGGAGATGAACCATACAATACGATACCAGTGTTCGAAAAAAGTTATTCAAACAGACAGAGTGTGACAGTAAACTTTATTTTTAAATTTGCACCCTGTATTAAAATTTACATACTTCGAATCTCCATCAAATTTTACATAAGAATGCGTAGACAGTTTACCCGTTTCATGTCTTTTAAATGTTTATTAAACTTATTTCCTGGACTTCAAATTTGAGAAAAATAAGTATGTGAAATCATGTTGAACAGACCAGAGAACCAAACAAAACACTATCACTAATCAATCTTTAAAACATACTATTGGCTTGTGCAGCAAATACTGCAAACTAAGTTCATTAGACGTTCAAATAAACATTTTTCAGATTTATTTTCAATGAAGATTACCAGACATTCTGAAAGTTATTTGCTTCCATAACAATGAAAGATACTCTCTCTCGAGCCAATACTGAAGAGAACCACGCATATAAATATCTACACCGCACCGCTATTAAATATATGAAAAAGACCCAACCCCACTTCATTAATAACTATAAAAATATTTGATTTTGAATAATATTATCTTACATAAATTTTATAGCTTTCGGTAACATATACTATATAGCCGTCACTCAGTAAAATACAGAAATCAAAATCTAATTTAAGTTATTCTCTACATCTACTTATATAACCCCAAAAATTTCACTTTCATATCAACAATATAGCATTAATATGTATAATCAATGAAAAATAGTCACATCATGGCATTAACTACAATAATATTTCATTTCTAATAGTAATAATGTCATCAAACCACCTCAAGTTTTGTAGTTTTTAATATCCAATATACAGCTGTATCCAGAAAATTACACACCGCAGAATCGAACCTGTAAATTATTTTTAGTAAATTAAGTTTTTAATAACCAATTTAATTTGAGCTGAAAATATGTCAGCATTCTTGCAGATCATGGCCTTCGTGTAATATTGTTTACTGTAGTGTGTGTTTTGTTTTATTCTGAAATGCAATTTTTATTAGCTAGTTTAGCTAGTTCTCAAAACTGACGACAGTTGGATTTTGGAAAATAGGAAAATTATGTTGAAAAATTGACATTCCACTGAAAACTACTATTTTTCTGAAAAACTTTGAGTTTCAAGCTTCAAAATGAGGGTTCATTTATTAAAATCGATTCAGCCGTTTTCCCATAATTCCCATTACCAGTTCCAATTATATATATAGATTTTCAAAATGAGAACTATTCACAGCCAAACAATGTCCACAGTCCATCACGAAAACAGTCAATTGCCTTTCTCACAGTTATATGACTGATGTGTTCCATACAAGTCTGCATAAGTACTATGGGTGACATGTTCACGGTTCAAGTATTTTCTAAGTCAAAGAATGCCACACTGCGCATGCTCCGGGCCAAAAGCCTGGTTCATCCCATGAAGAAATATTAGTTTGTCTTTTCTGTTTAAATATTACATATCTATACCGAGGATAAATTAAAACACGGGGATGGTGATTATTATTTAAAATACGTACACAAATATACAGATGTAAAATGCTGTGGTTTTTTTTAGAAAAACAAACCTGAAATATGCAGAAAAGCCGGGATAATTCTACCATATTATGAAAACGTCTAATGGTTGAAGGCGAGCAAAGTGGTCGAGTGTTAAAAATAATTAAAAATTATTATTATTATTATTATTATTATTATTATTATTATTATTATTATTATTATTATTATTATTATTATAATTATTATTCTGACAGTGCCGCAGAAATGAAGGAAACAATAATAGGCCTAACCTCGAAACCGATGGTCTATATTACGGGTCCTGTCAACAAAAGCGGTAAGTACGTACAACAAAATAACACGATGCTGCAAACAATTTAATTATTAATTCTTTGAGTGATATAAATTATTACAATAATGATATTATATTTGTTAATAATAAAACTCTACGAATGAATTACGTACAGGAACACAGTGTTTTTTGAGGATCATATCCCTTTGACAGGTCTCTTGTCCGTTACCATAAAATTATATTTATGCTCGACCATGCCGAAATGTAGTAATTATACACCTGGTAGCAGTCCTTTAATGCATGTCATTAAAGTACATCTACTCATTAAAGGTCAGGTCTTTCAGCCAATGACGACTCAGGTTACAACTGTTCAGCCAATGACAGGTCAGCTTTCTACCGTTATAAAACCGCAAGTATCGATTATTCTCGGATATGCAATCGAAAGAGAATTAACGAAAAGTCACGGAGGCTGGAAATCCAATACTGTCGCAGAAGGTTATGTTATGTTACTCTAATAATTAGCGTTAATTGTAAATAATATTCAAATAAATTCAATTTGTCATCTCGTTTTTCAATGTCTAATTTAATTTCAATGTTATCTTTGTAGGTTCTTATGGCCTAGCAAGGTCAATGTGGACATCTGTTCCTCGGAAAAAATCAATACTTTCGCGTCTGCGCACATCTCACAACATACGGGACATCGCTAAAAAATTAATAATATCAAGTTATAAATATGGCCGAGCATAAAAAGTCGTATGAAACTCGCCTATAATGGTAATTAAGAAGCTCGTATGAAAATTATGAAACTCGCTTGCGCTCGTTTCATAAATATCCATACTCACTTCTCAATTACCTTCATTATAGGCTCGTTGTATAATGTACTATTTAATAGTAGGATTAAATCCATAACTCTACTGAATATATTTCTCGAAAGCGAACGCTGATTTGGAAAGCACACAGTCTGTATTTGAAATTATCTCGGAGCTAGATATCTATGAAAGAAGCGCTGATAGTTTCGCCCATTGCTCAACTTAAAGCGAGGAAAGTTGTATTTCTTGGATGCACGCCAGAAAGGAATTTTGGTACATTTAACTAACCCTCTCTTTGTCTAGTGGGAAGACAGAGAAAGCAACCTGGGCAGTAAATCCAACGCAATGACTTCATTTAGAACAGAATCCACCTTGTTCTGTATTTATGAACACTTCGGTGGAGGGGAACCAGACATAGCAAGCTGTGTAAGCAAGACATCTGCCTGCCGTAAGTTGTGGCTCGTGTGTTTTATTGTTCACAGCGGAACGAATTGACATGTGAGCTAACTGTAAGCTAATTCGCATTAGAAGCATTTATAATATTACATTGATCGCAATATGTATTTCACTTCAAGTAGAGATCAAGCCCGTCCCCTGCATTGGAAGGAGGACGCGTTACCATGCAAGTCTGCAAATCTAAGTACAGTGAAACCTGTCTAAAGCGGCCATCTGAAGTTACCTTGTAAAATGGCCGTTTTATCAGGTGGCCGCTTGATTAAGGTTGCGGTTTTTATGAATCAGCATAAAATTCCTGAATTTCATTCACTTTTTAGTATCGTGCGCACACAACAATCGTGCATATTAATGTCAGCCTCTTCCATTCTTGCAACTAGCATTTTCAAAACTCGCTTACGGTACCTCAGTTTAAATTAATGGATAATAACTTGATCAAGGGGCTGGACGTGTGATGTCCGCTCTAACCACCCATTACTAGCAAAAAATTGCTTACATTGAGTTCTTTGGTAATTGCAAGAGCTTTCTCTTGAATTATAGACCCGCTTACTGGCAATTTCTTCGCCCTCGCACACTTGAGCCATTCGTAAACGAAATCATCCACATTACTAAACACAGATTGTCTCTTCCTTTTTTGGCCACCACGCATATTTTTCTCTCATTCTTTTAATATTTCATCTTTATTCTTAATTATACCGTTTATTTGTGTCCTTCCACATTTGAATATTTCTGAAATTTTTCTCGCACATGTTCCCTTCTCACTTTCTTCAATCATTTTTCGTCTCACCTCTAAACTTAACACCACTCTAGATTTATTGTTAGATATGATTTCTCTCTCAAACTAACTTCACAATTCCTCTGAATCAACTGAATGAAAAGAAGACAAATTCGTAAAAGCTGGCCCAAATATAGAAAGATAGAAAGTGGAGAAAAAAATAAAAAAATTCGAATGGTTAACTACTGACCTAAAACATACTGTGACATTTTCGACAGAAAAAGTCCGCGTTTCAATCCTTTAAAAACGAGTAAGAATTTAAAGCTGTGCAGGGTCGGAGTGGAAAGTGACAAAAGAGTCATAAAACAATAACCAACTAACCCCAATATATGGAGGGTGTACTGTTGTACACTTAGCTATTGTCCTCGTGACATTGCTTCCTGCCCTCTAACCATTGAAAAAATAGGTCAGACAGTATCCGTGAAAAGATTTTTTGTTGGACAGTGACTGTTATAGTCAGGTTCCAATCCAAATAGACCCCGGCCGCTGGCCGGCGCAAGAGGTGGCCGCTAAATAAAGAGAGAATTTGTATTGATCTTATGGAAAATCCAATTGGTTCCATAGAAAATTGGCCTTTTGGTCAGGTGGCCGTTTAAATGAAGTGACCGCAAAGGCAGGTTTCACTGTATTAGAGAAAGGAGAACAACTGGAGCTAATGTAGGGACGAGGAAGGGAATTTTTAACGTAAGAAAGGAAGAAATAAAATTATGAAAGAAAAGAAGGAAGAGGGTAATGAAAGGAGAGTGGAATTAGCTATAGCCATGGGTGGGCAACTCGTGCTCTCAAAGTGTCAACACAATCTCAATGCAGGCAAAACGGACTCTGTACTAGCTGTAGTGTCTGTGTGCGGTTCTTCCAAGACACAAGTTCGATCGCGTCTGCAGTAAGTGGCGGCTCGTTTTAAGTGAAAAACAATATAATTCCCAGATCATTTCCCTTAAAATAGTTACGAGTAAATAGAGAATTTTTTTATTAAGAAAAGAGGTAAAGCTTGTATTCTATTACACTTTCTTATGCATGACATTTTATGTTACAAATAAACAGTGAAGGTTTTAGTAAAGAAATACTGTCTGCATCTGCTTTAGAACAGCTAAAGGTAAAAATGAGATATCAACAAGGTGAGACTGATATCAAATATCATTAGCAAGTTGTGCGTGCGAGTTACAGAATTGCACGACATACAATCGACTAGCTAAGAACATTTATGGATAAATTTGAAATGTGGTAGTATCATGCAGAACGTAGACAACTTCACTTCCTTTGACTGTAAATTATCTTGAAGAGTGATAAGAAAATCTTCTTATCAAATATAAGACCCTACTTCAAGACCTACAGCAGAATTCACTGCTAAGTTTGGAAAAACAGTGACAATTGACAAGGAATCGAAATTTTTCTGAAATCTTTTTGGCTTACGCCGATAGAAAATCCTGAAAATTTATAGCTTGAATTAATAAATATACAGAACAGCACGCCACTCAGATTCCAGCAAAATCAGGAATCGAACTGTTCGTAATATTGCCTAAGTCAGAATTTCCAAATATACTATTTGCTTCCATATATACTGTATGTGCTTGAGGCAGAGTTTAATACAAGAAAGAATTATGAAAGCTCTCAAAGTAAAGAAAAAGCTCAGAAATAAGCTTATTTCATCTGCCGTGACATGTAAAAAATACTTCCTTGAATTTGTTATTGTTTGCGAATACAGACTATTATCTTTCTGAGAACAGAGGAATACTCTTCAATGTGTAAATACTTGTAAATTCTAGCGTTTCAAATAAGACACATAATAAGAAATATTAACAAATAGTGTAATCATAAATAAGTGTTGCAGCTATATTTGTTGTATCTTGAAAAGGTTGTATTTAGTTTGTGTTTCCAGTACTAAACTAATTTACAAAGCTAGAAAATAATATAATTTTGTTATGTGTTCAGGTATAGTCTGTCTAAAATTACTATAATTATTGTACCATGCGTCATTCTGAAATTCAAATCATGGAGTAGATATCACGACCACCTGCATGAGCCGCCAGAGCGCACCGTGGCTTTTGCAGCGAAACTACAAGCAACTTGTAACTGCTGTGGCTGGCTCCGTCTGTCTTTCTCTCTTTCAAGGTTTTTTCGCACTTTGGGAGCACGAGTTGCCCATCCATGGCTATAGCAGTAGCAGTAGTAAAGGCAGAGTTGGGGCCGTGAGACCCTCTTTTCCACTCAACCAGGTTTGAAACAAATACAGGAAATACTAAATACATGGAACACGTCAACAGAATACAAAGCAACACAGAAGAAGATATCTACAAATACATCTACCAGTAATGGAGACAGCTAATACAATACATAGGACGAATGTGAGAAGGTTACAAGACATGAGGGGTTGCATGTCGAAAACGTACTGTATAACATATAGGTGCAAACTGTTAAGTAAAATATCAAATTAACTAAAATCTTGGCTATGAAAAAAAAGTTATTTACAAATTTCTACAAGACACTAGTTCTTTTCAATAAAGTTATTTTTAAGTAGAGAGGGCTTAAAGACAACGACTACTCGTGATCTCCTACGATTACTCCTGATTTTCTATTATTACTACTCCTGATTTCTCATGAATACTACTGATTTCCTATGACTACTCCCGATTTCCTAGGACTACTTCTGATTTCCTAGAACTACTGATTTCCTGCTATTACTACTCCAGAATTTCTACGATTACTTCTGATTTCTTACTATTACTACTCCTGATTTCCTACTAGTTCTGATTTTCTACTATTACTACTCCTGATTTCCTACGACGACTTCTGATTTCCTACGACTACTTCTGATTTCCTAGGATTACTTCTGATTTCCTGCTATTACTACTCCAGAATTTCTACGACTAGCTACTTCTGATTTCCTATGACTACTTCTGATTTCCTAGGACTACTTCTGATTTCCTACGACTACTTCTGATTTCCTACTATTACTACTCCAGAATTTCTACGACTAGCTACTTCTGATTTCCTAGGACTACTTCTGATTTCCTAGGACTACTTCTGATTTCCTACGACTACTTCTGATTTCCTACGACTACTTCTGATTTCCTACGACTACTTCTGATTTCCTAGAACTACTTCTGATTTCCTAGGACTACTTCTGATTTCCTACTATTACTACATAATTTCTACTAGTACTTCCGATTTCCTACAATTACTACTCCTGATTTCCTATGACTAGTTCTGATTTTCTACTATTACTACTCCCGATTTCCTACGACAACTCCTGATTTCCTACGACTACTTCTGATTTCCTACGACTACTTCTGATTTCATACTATTATTACTCTTGATTTCCTACGACTATTTCTGATTTCCTGCTATTACTACACCAGAATTTCTACGACTAGCTACTTCTGATTTCCTAGGACTACTTCTGATTTCCTACGACTACTTCTGATTTCCTACGACTACTTCTGATTTCCTAGGACTAATTCTGATTTCCTAGGACTACTTCTGATTTCCTACTATTACTACATAATTTCTACTAGTACTTCCGATTTCCTGCTATTACTACTCCAGAATTTCTACGATTACTTCTGATTTTCTGCTATTACTACTCCAGAATTTCTACGATTACTTCTGATTTCCTGCTTTTACTACTCCAGAATTTCTACGATTACTTCTGATTTCCTGCTATTACTACTCCAGAATTTCTACGATTACTTCTGATTTCCTGCTATTAGTACTCCAGAATTTCTACGATTACTTCTGATTTCCTGCTATTACTACTCCAGAATTTCTACGATTACTTCCGATTTCCTGCTATTACTACTCCAGAATTTCTACGATTACTTCTGATTTCCTGCTATTACTACTCCAGAATTTCTACGATTACTTCTGATTTCCTGCTATTACTACTCCAGAATTTCTACGATTACTTCTGATTTCTTGCTATTACTACTCCAGAATTTCTACGATTACTTCTGACTTCCTGCTATTACTACTCCAGAATTTCTACGATTACTTCTGATTTCCTGCTATTACTACTCCAGAATTTCCACGATTACTTCTGATTTCCTGCTATTACTACTCCAGAATTTCTACGATTACTTCTGATTTCCTGCTATTACTACTCCAGAATTTCTACGATTACTTCTGACTTCCTGCTATTACTACTCCAGAATTTCTACGATTACTTCTGATTTCCTGCTATTACTACTCCAGAATTTGTACGATTACTTCTGATTCCCTGCTTTTACTACTCCAGAATTTCTACGATTACTTGTGATTTCCTGCTATTACTACTCCAGAATTTGTACGATTACTTCTGATTCCCTACTTTTACTACTCCAGAATTTCTACGATTACTTCTGATTTCCTTCTATTACTACTCCAGAATTTCTACGATTACTTCTGATTTCCTGCTATTACTACTCCAGAATTTCTACGATTACTTCTGATTTCCTGCTATTATTACTCCAGAATTTCTACGATTACTTCTGATTTCCTGCTATTACTACTCCAGAATTTCTACGATTACTTCTGATTTCCTACTATTACTACTCCAGAATTTCTACGATTACTTCTGATTCCCTGCTATTACTACTCCAGAATTTCTACGATTACTTCTGATTTCCTGCTATTACTACTCCAGAATTTCTACGATTACTTCTGATTTCCTGCTATTACTACTCCAGAATTTCTACGATTACTTCTGATTTCCTGCTATTACTACTCCAGAATTTCTACGATTAGTTCTGATTTCCTGCTATTACTACTCCAGAATTTCTACGATTACTTCTGATTTCCTGCTATTACTACTCCAGAATTTCTACGATTACTTCTGATTTCCTGCTATTACTACTCCAGAATTTCTACGATTACTTCTGATTTCCTGCTATTACTACTCCAGAATTTCTACGATTATTTCCGATTTCCTGCTATTACTACTCCAGAATTTCTACGATTACTTCTGATTTCCTGCTATTACTACTCCAGAATTTCTACGATTACTTCTGATTTCCTACTATTACTACTCCAGAATTTCTACGATTACTTCTGATTTCCTGCTATTACTACTCCAGAATTTCTACGATTACTTCTGATTTCCTGCTATTACTACTCCAGAATTCTACGATTACTTCTGATTTCCTTCTATTACTACTCCAGAATTTCTACGATTACTTCTGATTTCCTGCTATTACTACTCCAGAATTTCTACGATTACTTCTGATTTCCTACTATTACTACTCCTGATTTCCTACTAGTACTCCTAATTTCCTACGATTGGCTACTCTGATTTTCTATTACTACTCCTGATCCCAACTATTACTCCTGATTTCCTACGAATACTTCCGATTTTCTCACTTCGAATACATACAGGAACTGAACTCAGGTCTGAACTGGAGCATTCCGTCCCGAAGTAGTCAGTAGAGCAGGTTTGCCAGATTTCCTGATGTTATGAAGTAACGATACTTGTTAATATATTTTTTATTTAATTTGCAAGAAAATCGTTCTCATAATACTGAAACACTACGAAGAGAGAAATAATTCCTTACTAGATTCTCAAGTGATAAGTGTAAAGATCAGAATCGTAAGGACAGTACTTGCAGAGTAAAGTAGTGTTAACATTTAGGGGAAAGTAGGCCTATTCATTTGGGACTAGTATGCTATAATAATAGTTTGTTGTACTCTACTCAAGGAATAAGCTGTTATAATCTGCACAGCTACGCTACTTCCGCTCTGTGCATTACAAAAGTCTAATGATGTGTTTCGTACTGCTTTCAAACGACTGTACTGCGACCGAGGGACGATTGCAAGAAAATGAAAGAAGTTGATTTATAAGGAGCTACTTCTGAGTCCTTCTTACAAGGTTCAATAAATTACATTTCGCTTCTAAAATACAAAAAATAACAACTACGATTTTGTATAAACGAACTGTCAAAGCGCAAGATTTATTCATTTCTGTCGTGAATATAAATGTTCCTCTCTTTTGACGAATCCAGACCGACGTTGCAATCTTTTTAATCGTTCAGTATTCTACTTCGCTATATGGAAGAGAATATTTTAATATGGAAAATACAGCCATTACTCCGTGCTTCGTTATCTCATAAATCATAAATCATTCTTCCCAGCGTCCAGCAGCGAGGCCTGGCGGAGGCAGCTTTTATTGCCGCTCATAACGCGTTGGTCAGGAGCCAAACATTTATGATGTTTATTTAATGGGACTCTTTCTGCACCTTGTCTTGGGTTCATCCTGTGATGACTTGAGTTGCTCACCACAAGATCAGGTAATTCTGGTCTTTGTATGTCTATAATGTTGGTTACTTGTTTCTAAAAGAGCTAAAACTTGATGACGACCAGGAAGCTAACGTACAACACAAGTTTATTAATTTTTTGTTCAACAATTCCAACTTCACAGTAGGGTATGTTTTACTTGCAACGTAGAGTTCCTCTATTATTATTATTATTATTATTATTATTATTATTATTATTATTATTATTATTATTATTACTACTACTACTAGCCGTACCCGTGCGCTCCGCTGCACCCGTTAGAAATAAATATAAAGTAATTACATAATTAAAATAGGACGTTTGATCCAGGGAACATTCATGTTTGATAGAAGGATAAATCGCATATTATGTTACTTAATTTAAATTGTATTAAAAAATTAAAATGCGATCATTTTGATCATAAAAATTATTTTAGGAAATACAGGTTAACGAATGTACAGAAGAACCTATCAAGTTTTCTGTGCATAAGAAGCTATTTTAATCTTACCTGTCCTTGATTCACTCAGAAGTTACTGTAATAACATTATAGCATTATGTCCATCTAGAGAAACTACACTTTCCAATGGTGAATTAATAATTAATTATGCAAATCGGTTAATTTAGCTTCCGATATTACTTCATACAAGAACAGAAACATTCTTTGTAGGCTATGTTTCATAGCTTTCGATTGTTGTTGTCCAAAACCCTTTATAGACGAAGTCATTTGTTTTTTATTTCATTACACCGCCTTAGATGGCGTTATTGTAATTTTGAAACTCATTTATCTCATTAAATATCAGTCCTATCAAAATTTTGCATAGAATAAAACTTACCGGAAATTATTTTTAAAGAAACTTTTGTTATGTAATATTTTTCATGAAAATTAATAATAAGGGAGATATTTCGATTTATTTAATTCAAGCCCCCTTATAACCCCCCTTTTAAATAAAATATTTTGAATGCCATATAGCCTAAATTCTAAGTTACAACGAACTTAATTTATATTCCAATTTTCATATAAATCGGTTCAGCCATTATCGCGTGAAAAGGTAACAAACATCCAGACAGACAGACAGACACACAGACATACAAACAACAATTTCAAAAAAGCGATTTTCGGTTTCAGGGCGGTTAATTATATATGTTAGGACCAATTATTTTTGGAAAATCGAAAATTACCAGAAAAATTTCGGCTACAGATTTATTATTAGTATAGATTATTATTATTATAAACTAGCCGTACCCGTGCGCTCCGCTGCACCCGTTAGAAATAAATATAAAGTAATTACATAATTAAAATAGGACATTTGATCCAGGGAACATTCGTGTTTGATAGAAGGATAAATCGTTTAATATGTTACTTAATTTAAATTGCATCCAAATAATTAAAATGCGATCATTTTGGTCCAGAGACCACTCATTGGTGCAATGACAATTCCTTTAACATGTTTCTAATTTTTATTACATGCAACCATAGTTTAATGAACATTGACATCATTTAGATTTAATGTGTATACATTATTTTATTTGTTATAGGTTTCCATTGAATTATGGTAATAACTTAATTTTAACCCTTGTTTTCAACGTATTCAGTAAATGGCGTTTGGCCCACTATGGTTCTGAACCCTTCAAATAACTTATATTATATAATATTAGATTACATATATTATATTATATTATATTATATTATATTATATTATATTATATTATATTATATTATATTATATTATACTACATTACATTATATTATATCAGAAGTTACTGTAATAACATTATAGCATTATGTCCATCTAGAGAAACTACACTTTCCAATGGTGAAATAATAATTATACAAATCGGTTAATTTAGCTTCTAATATTACTTCATACAAACACAGAAACATTCTCTGTAGGCTATCTTTCATAGCTTTCATTTGTTGCTGTCCAAGGCCCCTTATATACGAAGTCATTTGTTTTTTATTTCATTATACGACCTTAGATGGCAGTTATTTTAATTTTAAAACTCATTTATCTCATTAAATATCAGTCCTATCAAAATTGCAAGGAATAAAACTTATGGAAAATTATTTTTAAAGAAACTTTTCTTATGTAACATTTTTCACAAAAATCAATAATAAGCGAGATATTTCGATTTATTTAATTCAGGCCCCCTTATAACCCCTCTTTTAAGTAATGTATTTTTAATGCCATATAGCCTAAAATCTAAGTTACAACGAACATAATTTATATTCCAATATTCATCGAAATCCGCTCATCCATTATCGCGTGAAAAGGTAACAGGCAGACAGACAGACAGACAGACAGACAGACAGACAGACAGACAGACATACAAACAAAAATTTCAAAAAGGCGATTTTCGTTTTCAGAGTGGTTAATTATATATGATAGGACCGAAATTTTTCTGGTAATTTTCGATTTTCCAAAAATAATTGGTCCTATCATATATAATTAACCACTCTGAAAACGAAAATCGCCTTTTTGAAATTTTTGTTTGTATGTCTGTCTGTCTGTCTGTCTGTCTGTCTGTCTGTCTGTCTGCCTGTTACCTTTTCACGCGATAATGGATGAGCGGATTTCGATGAATATTGGAATATAAATTATGTTCGTTGTAACTTAGATTTTAGGCTATATGTCTCGTGACGGGAATATTGTACGAAATGGAAATATAAATATTGGAGATTTATCCTTCGAAGAGGTGGAAAAATTCAAATATCTTGGAGCAACAGTAACAAATGTAAATGACACTCGGGAGGAAATTAAACGCAGAATAAATATGGGAAATGCGTGTTATTATTCGGTTGAGAAGCTCTTGTCATCCAGTCTGCTGTCCAAAAATCTGAAAGTTAGAATTTATAAAACAGTTATATTACCGGTTCTTCTATATGGCTGTGAAACTTGGACTCTCACTCTGAGAGAGGAACATAGGTTAAGGGTGTTTGAGAATAAGGTGCTTAGGAAAATATTTGGGGCTAAGCGGGATGAAGTTACAGGAGAATGGAGAAAGTTACACAACACAGAACTGCACGCATTGTATTCTTCACCTGACATAATTAGGAACTTGAAATCCAGACGTTTGAGATGGGCAGGGCATGTAGCACGTATGGGCGAATCCAGAAATGCATATAGAGTGTTAGTTGGGAGACCGGAGGGAAAAAGACCTTTAGGAAGGCCGAGACGTAGATGGGAGGATAATATTAAAATGGATTTGAGGGAGGTGGGTTATGATGATAGAGACTGGCTTAATCTTGCACAGGATAGGGACCGATGGCGGGCTTATGTGAGGGCGGCAATGAACCTTCGGGTTCCTTAAAAGCCATTTGTAAGTAAGTAAGTAATAGATTATTATTAGTATAGATTATTATTATTATTATTATTATTATTATTATTATTATTATTATTATTATTATTATGAATCACTCATTGAGGTTCTGGCTCATATGTGCAATCTTTGAAAAAAAGTTTTGTATCACAGATCCTGTCCCAGAAAGCTGGTATCGCGCATGATCAGACCTGGTTCACAAGAGGAGGGCTAGTTCAGGTAATAATATTAGTTTTGTTTCGTTGTGTGTCTGATCATGCGCAATGCCTCATTTATGGTACTTACGAAGTACCTGTGCGACAAAACTCTTTTTTAAGACTGTACGTCTATTACCAGGCGGTACATCTCCCTTGACGATATGTGTATGAGCAAGATACATTTATTTCTACATATCTCAAATCTGATTAGTGTAATATGTAGCTAGTCAGAGATGTCAGCAATGGAGGGGGAAAGGAACTGGCCACCCTACCCCATTATCTCCTGGCTTAGTTGCCATGAGCGATGCCTTGTTAGTGTCACTTATGAGGTTCATACCTGTCTTCGGACATTTGACTCAACAACAACAACAAAATATAACATGTTTTTTTTATGGTTATTGTACTGGAGCTAAATGACAGCTGTGAGCAATATGGGATGAAGATAAATGCAAACAAAACGAAGACCATGGTCATAGGAAGAAAAATATAGAAGGAAAACTTGCGAATAATTTAAATGAAGCAGTAGAGCAAGTGGACAGCTTCAAATACTTGGGGTGTACTATAAGCAGTAACATGAGCTGCTGCAAGGAAGTCAAAAGGAGGATAGCATTGGCAAAGGAAGCTTTTAATAGAAAAAGGAGCATCTTCTGCGGACCTCTGGAAAGAGAACTAAGAAGGAGACTTGTGAAGTTCTTTGTGTGGAGTGTGGAATTGTATGGGGCAGAAACATGAACATTACGACGAAGTGAAGAGAAGCGAATAGAAGCATTTGAAATATGGATATGGAGAAGAATGGAGCGTGTGAAGTGGACGTACAGAATAAGAAATGAAGCTGTGTTGGAAAGAGCGGGTGAAGAAAGAATAGTGCTGACTGATCAGGAGGAGGAAAAGGAATTGATAGGATCACTGGCTGAGAAAAAACTCCTTACTCAAGGATGCACTGGAAGGAATGGTGAACGGGAGAAGAGTTTGGGGCAGAAGATGATGTCGACAATATTAAGATATTCTATATCGGGAAGATATTTAGAATATGCCATTAGGAAAGTTCAGGATAACAGGCAGGGTTTGGAATTCAACGGGTTACATCAGCTTCTTGTCTATGCAGATGACGTGAATATGTAGGAGAAAATCCACAAACGATTAGGGAAAACACGGAAATTTTACTTGAAGCAAGTAAAGAGATAGGTTTGGAAGTAAATCCTGAAAAGACGAAGTATATGATTATGTCTCGTGACCAGAATATTGTACGAAATGGAAATATACAAATTGGAGATTTATCCTTCGAAGGGGTGGAAAAATTCAAATATCTTGGAGCAACAGTAACAAATATAAAGGACACTCGGGAGGAAATTAAACGCAGAATAAATATGGAAAATGCGTGTTATTATTCGGTTGAGAAGCTTTTATCATCTAGTCTGCTGTCAAAAAATCTGAAAGTTAGAATTTATAAAACAGTAATATTACCGGTTGTTCTGTATGGTTGTGAAACTTGGACTCTCACTCTGAGAGAGGAACATAGGTTAAGTGTGTTTGAGAATAAGTTGCTTAGGAAAATATTTGGGGCTAAGCGGGATGAAGTTACAGGAGAATGGAGAAAGTTACACAACGCAGAACTGCACGTATTGTATTCTTCACCTGACATAATTAGGAACATTAATTCCATACGTTTGAGATGGGCAGGGCATGTAGCACATATGGGCGAATCAAGAAATGCATATAGAGTGTTAGTTGGGAGACCGAAGGGAAAAAGACCTTTAGGGAGGCCGAGACGTAGATGGGATGATAATATTAAAATGGATTTGAGGGAGGTGGGATATGATATAGAGACTGGATTAATCTTGCACAGGGTAGGGACCGATGGCGGGCTTATGTGAGGGCGGCAATGAACCTTCGGGTTCCTTAAAAGCCATTTGTAAGTAAGTAAGTATATGGAAGATATGCGGAGACTAAGAGGAAGGAAGAAAATAGGAAAGATTGGAGAAAGCTGGGTTTGCAGTGAAAGACCTGCCCTTGAGCAGAACACTATGTATGAATGTATGTAACTTTCGGTGCTGGACTCCGGACTGATTTCACCGGCATTATCACCTTCATCTCATCTCTTCTGCTTCATCTTCATGGTAGGCCATCGGCCCGTTCCGCTCTCTGAATTTGTCTTCCCATCGTCTTCTAGGACGACCCACATCTCTGTGACCTTGTGGCTGGTATAATAGTGCTTGTTTAGTTAGGGTAGAAGAATCCATTCTTAAAATATGTTCATGCCATTTTTGTTTGTAACTTTGTATTTTTTCATTTAAATTAAAAATTTTGAGTTCTTGTCTTATTGTTTCACTAGTAATATGATCGTTTAGAGAACATCCTGCAACGTATCTGAGGAACTCTTTATAAAACTTTTGTGCGTGATCGTGCGTATTTGCTTGTTTTCCGCACAGAACCAATACGCGGTAAGTGTGAAATATCACATTCAGTATTCCCAACGTAACACATAACAATTTCCCTCTTCTTACCGCTTAAGCGCGACATTCATTTTACTGCTTTAGGCTTTTAACATATTATTTTTAGAGACGTTTAACATAGTAATAATTATAAATTGGAAACTTACCACTGCAAATTAACCTAAATTGCAATGTTAATTATTGTTTTTAAATATTTGCAAAAATTAAGTAAAGTCTACTACTCCACGAAACTTATTGCATTCCTGATACAAGTAACATTAAGGAAGCCGTGAAAAAATCAACGAGATTCCTGATGCCGATGTTATTACTGCAATATGTTATATAAATAATATTGTTAAAATATTAAAATGAAAAATAAATCATTACATAACCTTACCGTTTGTTTTAAGTTCGCATTTACAGACTGGGGGAAAAAGAAAAAAGACAGACGTATATCACGGCCTGCTGGAGTATAGTAAACACAGAAAACATTTTACAGCAACAATGTTGAAGAAAGATATTTTGGTGTTCCGAAGTTGGCGTCATTAAACAGAAACCAACATGGAGATTTCATTGCAACTAATTAGAAATTCGTCTTTCAGGTATATAAACGATCTTCGCACAAAATAATGTACGATACACGAGCGGTATATTTGTTTTCAAGTTCTCGGCAATTAAAAACGCTCAACTACGGTTCGCTTTTTAAATCTTTTCCTCGACCATGAAAACGTCAACATACCGCTCTTGTAACGTATATTACTTTAACCTTCATATTATTCAGACATGTGCACAATAACGCACACGACTTGGAAATCAGTTTCTTTCAGTTTGTGGAATATCTGATTCCATTAGAGTGTGCTCCAATATCCACAATCATGTGTTCAACACTAGAATGATTTCAGTCGAATCATCTTTTGATCACTGCGTTTAACACACTTCAGATACTCGAAATTTTGCGACGATGTATTTTAAAAGTAACTAGCATATCTTAATTAGGATTACAGTATGAAGGTAAATGCCTTTGTGAAATGCGTGTAGTCCTGCTTCGTAACGAAGTACAGTGTCTCACCCGTTCTTGATGTCCTATGGCTTTCACTTCACGTGTAAGATGTAGAATTATGAAGAATCTCTGTGTTGCAGGTCCATTAAAACAAACATTAATTATTCACACGCTCAAAGCTAACCCGAATACACAATTTCTGAACTTTGTACCGCGAAAGAGTGTAAACTGTGGAGTGCCTCTGATCAAAAGACTCGATCTCGATTGCAGACGTAGTTTCACTTTCTCTTTGAGATGAAGTTTTGTCAGCAACAAAGACTGTAGAAAGCCTAGAGGAAAACAAAACTGGGAATGTATATGTCTGATAATAAAGAGTGACAGACCAAATAATGCAACGGATACACTAGAAGATAAAGTCCATAAAAAGACGACTAGAAACAAGACGGCGTAATGAAACGTTATGAAAACTTCCCAACAAAAGACAATGAAAGAAAACGAGGGTGACAATTGGTACAGCACGGCTAATAAACATATGAAATAAAGACGAGGCCATAACTGAGGACTATCGTAAAACAAAATGTTGTTCCATCAAAATTTGCATCATCTCAGGAAATAAAAATTCTAATTTTTGTAAGCTGAATACAGTGCGTTCTTATTTTATTCTGTAATTCACATAATTCAGTTGTCTCGCTACATGCGATTTATCCATATTGCATGAATGAATGATTAGTAAATCTTATAAAATTTGGTAGAATTTTATTTTATAGCCAATAATCTCACAAAAATATGAAAAATATATTATTGCTTACTAAATTAGTTGTAACAGTTTTCCAACAAAATGAAGCAGGGGAGAGTCGGGTAGTATCGGACATCGGGTAGTATCGGACAGTGCGTTTCTTTCATCTACCACCATATGGTAGTACCTGAATGACATGGTTACGTTTCTCTATGCGACATCACAGAAACGTAACCATGTCAATCAGGTACTATCATCGTGTGGTAGATGAAAGAAACTCACTGTCCGATATTACCCGATGTCCGATACTACCCGACTCTCCCCTAATAATAGTACATTATGCAACGAGCCTATATTGGCAGTAATTAAGACGAGAGTATGTTTGTTTATGAAACGAGCGCAACTTTTTATGCTCGACCATATTTCTGACTTGAAATTATTCACAAGTGTTCATATTATGGTTAAATAAGTGACGAACGGAACTGACTGAATTGTGAGATGTGCGCAGACGCGAAAGTATTGATTTTTTCCGAGGCACGAATATCATTGATCTTGATATAACCTAGAAAACATTAGTCTTGATATAACCTGGAAATTGATTTAGAATTGAAAAACGAGATGACAAATTGAATTTATTTGAATATTATTTACAATTAACGCCAATTATTATAGTAACAGAACATAACCTTCTGCGACAGTATTGGATTTCCAGCCTCCGTGACTTTTCGCTATTGTCTTTCGATTGCATAATCCGAGAATAATCGATACTTGCGGTTTTATAACGGTAAAAAGGGTGATTTGTCAATGGCTGAACAACTGAATTATAATGAATAGGTGTACTTTAATGAGGTGCATTAAAGGGCTACTACCACGTGTATAATTACTACATTTCGGCATAGTCGAGCATAAAATAATTTTTGTAAGCTGAATACAGTGCGTTCTTATTTCATTCTGTAATTCACAGAATTCAGTTGTTTTGCTACATGCGATTTATCCATATTGCATGAATGAATAATTATTAAATTTTATAAAATTTGGTAGAATTTTATTTTAGAGCCAATAATCTCACAGAAATATGAAAAATGTGTTATTGCTTACTAAATTAGTTGTAACAGTTTTCTAACAAGAATAAAGTAATAAAATGACAGCTGTAACAGCGAGAGATTTATTTATTTTTCGTACCTATAGTCATATCGCAGATGAAATGAAACTTCAGAGTAACATAGCAACGCATCAACTATAGTGTGTTTCACAAATAGAGAGGGTTGCTTCGCTGGATTTTTACACCATAGCAGGGCTGTTTTGTAGGAGGGCGAAGGAGTACCGAACGTTTCAAAAGAAATTTCATAATCCTTGTAGAACACTCCTGTATGTATAATGTACTGTACTGCGTTATCCATAACAACCACAGAATTAGGTGGAATGTTAGGTAAAAGCAGCTCCTGAGACCATTTTTTTAAACAGTCGCTCTCCATTTCTTTGTGCTAATCATTAGTTGAACGCGACTTGAACACCAGTAACTCTTTTTTTTTTTTACAAATCCTGTTCACTACCGGCATGGAGTACTATAATCCTGGAACCTTTACCAATCGGTGGACGCGGAACTGAGTCATCATCACTAATCGTTCATAGTTAATCTTTCGTCATGTTCAGGCTTCGAGACTTCGGACCCAATAGAGCAGTTCAGTGGGAAAACCGCATAACGGCGTACTGAGTATAGTGGTAAAGCGTACAGTGGGTGGGGGTACTGTAGAATGAATGCCAACAAATACGGAAAGGAAAACGCTCTGGATTTGAAGGTTCTGACGAATAATTTGTTTTTCATACAAACCTATTTTCAAACTGTGTCTGAAACTATTACACGGTTAGAAAAGTCAGAGCAAGAGATGCCGGAAGCCCTCAAATTAATTGAGGAAATGACGCAGAGAATTAATGAGAAACCAAGTACACCGGGTACTGAACGTGTAAAACAGAAGTGGAAATCAATTTTATGTAAAAATAACGGATATGGAATACTGTGTAACATAAACAGCAAATTAGTGGACATAGAGTCACCCGAGAATAAAGGACTGTCTATTAGAGATTGCAATGATGTTAGGTTATTTCGTTTTGCTCCTATCACGTCATGCGACGTAGAGCGTAGCTTGTCACATTACAAACTGTCTTTGGCAGATAACCGAAAAAGATTTACGTTTGAGACTCTGAAAATGTATTTTGTAGTACATTGCAGTTCGGTACTGCAACTGCACTTCCTAAAGACGACCAATAGGATAAATGAAATTAAAATTGCTACATGTTTATTTCCACCATTAACACTGTGTATAATTAAACACAAATGCTTATAAAAGACAGGAGAATAAATGCTTTTCACATTCTTTTGACGTTGTCATAGTGTAATATATATTTACATTCAGAATGTACATATGTGTGTTTCCCCATACTACCGTACTCTAAACAGCAACGTTGTTACCTCAACACATCTCTACCTTTCATTACCTGAAGCGAGTCAACAACCTATAGTACATGCACAGTAAACTTATTGTATCGGGTCCAAAGTCTCGAAGCCTGGTCATGTTCATATTTATCCATGTTTTGTCGGGAAAGAATATAGCACGTTTGGTTGATCTTGTATCTTTATTTGCACAAGGAAACTAATTATGCAACCCAACTATGTCCTGACGTTCCATCAAATACTTTTGCCTCATATTATTCTTCTTATAGCGGGACCCGATGTTTCTCATTATCCACGAGATAGACGATCGAGACGGAGGGAAACTCAACTTCCCTTTGGCAATTTTTAATGTCATTCAACCTTCTCCACACAAACTTAAAATGTGACCCATTGCGCGAAAAGGGACCTAAAGTCGTAAAAGGAAATTTTACAGAAGAACAAAATAACGAATTTGTGGTGTAAAAACTGCATTTCTATATTTCGACATCTTGCGCTACCTGTAGGCTTTCTTTACATACTAAACTAGGACGTGGTTTTTACACAGTGCTTCTTAAATACCTAAATATTTCTTATAGTTGCCAAGGAAACAAGTGAAAAGTTTAATTGCATTTTTCTCGAAAATACAGTAGTGGCAAAAAAAAAAAAAAAACGGACCGACCCTTGTAGCTGACTTTAGAGCCTTGTTCACTCCAGAGCACGATAGACTGGTAACTAAGACTTTCGTGGTTCGAATCCTGTCTGGGAAGGAAACTTTTTTTTGTCCCTTATTCAAATTTATTCCCAATACTTTTCAATTGCAGCGATATTTTACTACTTAATTAACTTATTATTCCCGGAACATGAAATTTACCAATAATCGAAAAGTATTGGGAATAAGTATACATTTCG
The DNA here is from genome assembly GCF_040183065.1 of Periplaneta americana. NCBI lineage: Eukaryota > Metazoa > Arthropoda > Insecta > Blattodea > Blattidae > Periplaneta > Periplaneta americana. Next base: position 224,496,330 of record NC_091117.1, read on the forward strand.
AAGCGTTTTTTTTTCGCGAAGTCAAAAGTTTTTGAGATGAACACAGACAGAAATTTATAAATAATCAATTCTCCTTCATTATGTATGACTCTCTGTCTACACTGTGGTAGTCTTTTCAATTCCACGTGTGAAGATTTCTGCTGGTTTTGAGTTAAAGAAATAATGAAGGCAAAATAGTAACGTTATCAAAAGAATTCCCTTGAAGACTGTTGGATAGAGGACGGGAAAAGTGGAGATTTCAGGGTGCAAGGACGGAGAATAGGGGGATGTGGAACCACCTTTCAATCAAGCTCCTGGATTGCTGCTTTCGTCATGTTAGTGGAGTGCGGGCGTGCATTATCCTGTTGCAGCAGTACTTGATGCAATCTTCCCGGTCTGTTTTCTTCAACTGCGGCCACAAGGCGTCTGAAGTTTTTTTTTTTTTTTAATTTATTGAGTATGGCCCAACGAGTATAACTCATATGTAGCGGCTATACTAGAACATAGACCTCATGGGTAATAGAGAATGGGAACAAAAGACTGGCTTGTTCCTCCTGAAGGCGAGAAAAATTAGAACTTCAGCTGTTGAAGTTTGTGACACGAACTGAGGAAGGGATAATAGTATCCACCTAATTGTACACTTTTATGTCTTTTAGGTTAGAATATATTATATAATATGTTTTGTTGTGCCATTTTCATTTTAATATGTGTGTTCTTTAAAGAGTAGTTCGATATAATCATAGGTGGGAGGGGGGTGAAATCTACAAAGGAGGACTTGTTTTGGGTACAAAGTACGTACGGTCAGAAGACCCGTGCATTGGATTTTAGACAAAATTATGATAATATAAAATTTGTATGTGTAATATTACTCAATAAATCCATCTATCTATCTACATATGTTATATAATTGAAAAGTCATGAAAATACAGTCTGTGAAAAACAAACACAAGAATTTATGAAAGAAAGAAAGCAAAATAAGAACAAATAGTAAGATAAATAAAGTTTTGGGCAGAAAGAAAAAAAAAGTTTGAAATCATGAAATAAATAAATCAACTGAGAATTAAATAAATAATCTTCCCAGAAACGTATTTTTAAACAATTCTTGAAACACCGGCAATTTGGTAAAAGTCTATATTCTAAAGGAAGTTGGTTAAAAGTTGTTGTTAAAAATGGTTAAGTCCTTTCGTTCCATAAGTTACGGAGCTATGCTGAGAAAAATATATATTGTCTTTTTGTCTTGTTAAATAAGTACTGTATATCTTTATTAAACTGAAATGTAATATTACTAAGTTGTTGGAAATTATTAAATGTCAGCAGTTATGGTTACGTTCCTGGGAAGCAATTCGTAGTACACGACGCCTGCTATATCTCACCAGACGAATAACATCATCATCTGTGGATGACACTAACTTTTGTGTGGGTGTTGTGTGTTGAGACGACAAAATAATTTTCTTGCAGTGCTTTCTCCTATTCTCCCCATACACGACACAACTCCTCTGTCTTTGCTCCTCTATTAAACTCAAACAGAAAAATATATCAGAAGTGTTTTGTAAAGGGTGCGTCAAAACATCCTCCCTAATTTAAAGTTTAAATAAAAAAAAACAGATGGATCAAAATAAGGAAACTGTATTCATATGAATGGTATCTAAACAGTAGGAAATTTAGGTTTACATGCGTGAATCATCAAAATTTCCGATATTGGAGTGGACAGAACCTTCGTGAACTTCATGAAAAACCTCTACATAACGACCGTGTTACTGTATGGTTTTTTATTTCAGTAGGTTATTTTACGACGCTTTATCAACATCTTAGGTTATTTAGCGTCTGAATGATATGAAGGTGATAATACCGGTGAAATGAGTCCGGGGTCCAACACCGAAAGTTACCCAGCATTTGCTCATATTGGGTTGAGGGAAAACCCCGGAAAAACTTCAACCAGGTAACTTGCCCCGACCGGGAATCGAACCCGGGCCACCTGGTTTCGCAGCCAGACGTGCTGACCGTTACTCCACAGGTGTGGACGTTACTGTATGGTGCGCGGTTGCAAGAGTCGGGATACTTGGTCCTTACTTTTTTGAAGAGGATGGTGCTACTGTGACAGTGAACTCTCAGCGGTACTCTTTTATGATCAACAATTTTTTGGCACCAAGACTCAATGCGCTGCAGATTGACCAGGTATGGTTTCAGCAGGACGGAGCCACCTCTCACACAACTCAGATTTCTCTCCAAATCCTGAGACAGATGTTTCCCGGACGCTTAATTTCTTCACGTGGCGACGTCCTCTGGCCAGCACGATCACCAGACCTTGCACCCTGGGATTTTTTTCTATCGGGCTTAAGGCTGAGGTGTTCAAACATTGGCCGAGGACTTTGCCAGACCTAAGAAATGCAATGCAGGAAGAAATTAGTCTTATTCCTCAAGAAATGCTAGTTAGAGTGATGCAGAATTTCCGAATTCACATTCAACAATGCATTGATAGTGAAGGACACCACTTGAGAGACACGTTATTGAAAAAATGAAAATTTCCCACTGTTAAGTTACCATTCATATTAATAAAGTTTCCTATTCAATTCTTGTTGTTTTGCGCATGTCATTTGATATCGCTATGGCAACGCATGTAAAGCTAAATTTCCCACTGTTTAGATACAATTCTTATTAATACAGTTCCCTTATTTTGATCCATCTGTTTTTTATTTAAACTTTAAATTAGGGAGGATGTTTTGCCGCACCCTTTATTTACTTAACACTCCTTCTATATCCCACAAACTTCCTTCAAATCTGCAAAATTCAAGGCGTATTTACAAGCATTACACTTGAAATAACAAATGACAAATGATAAAAGATAAACAATCTCCTAACAACGAAGTGTTGTCATGACAAACAAAAACGCTACGAAATTATGCATCAACTAATACATATTGTGCATACATGGCAAGAATACTGCTTTGCCCTCGCGACTTGCCGCGTGTAATTCAATACGCTACGGTGGCCGTGTTTTGAACCTCAGGTTTCATTCGTACACAAAGTCGTAATTACACCTCCGAGTATTGGGGTAATTGATCAAAGGAACGGAAAACTGTCAGCATGACCAATGCGAGTCCGTGTTAATTTACATGACTCTTTTCTCTAGAGGAAAGCGAAAACATTTCCTGCATGAGATGGTAAGTTACCCATGAATATTTATATCTTCACCAAACCTCTGTCTTCAGCATCATTACAAATGTTCCTTCCTATGACCTGGTATATAACATGTGTCAGTTACCTACAGTGGGGTCCACCTCTATTAGCATGTCTCAGCATGGAACGAGCGGGCTCGGGTTCTAATCCTGGTTGGAACGAGTTATCTGGTTGAAGTTTTTTTCCGGGTTTTCCATTGTATCAGCGCCACAATTTGAGGGTTCTCTGCAATAACAAGGTATGTGTAAAAAGTGGGTTTTTGAGAGTAAGTAAAAGTAACATTGTTTTTCAATAACAAAGAAAGGCCTTTGCGAATCTACGTTTTTGAATTAGTATTATTGAGAGTTTACATGTATAAGTTTCATGTATTATTCGTTAAAATCTCGTTATTCTCTTTATTATTTTGATACATTAACAGTAAAATACTCCGATTTACCTTGTTATTGCAGTCAGACGATAGAACGTCAACCACGAATCCTCTCCAAATTAATAAAAAATAAAAAAAAAAAATGTATTGGATTTATAGTTTGGGTATAAACATACAGGAACATCATTTTATTTTTACTTCAATTTTTATTGTACCTGAGTTTTCGAATGTACTTCACTCCCATCCCTTCTACTAACGAAGTTCAGCCGTCCTCCACACAGATCCAAGACAGCATATACAGTCATAGTAAACAGTACGTTCCAAAAATATGTTCGCGTTTTCCAGTGACGAAAGAGTTTTCAATATTGCATCATTTTCGCACAGGTACTGTCGTCCATTTGCCTACGTCGCATTCCGGTTTTGCCCACCTGCTTCTATTCGCCTCTCTGTAAAGGCTAGTGGCTGGGCTGTCTTAGCTCTTTTCTGAGAATATTAATTTTTGTTAAAAATCGGACGTCTACGTAATATTATACCCATACAATTGTTTAAAATAACTTGAATAAAAGGGCATCGTTAAGTAATTAACTGTCACGTGATTTCCTTCCTTTCTACGACCCTACGACATAACCACTTGGACGGACAGTAGATAGCATGTCTGAGTAATTTTATCTTCCAAAAATATGTTCGCGTTTTCCAGTGACGAAAGAGTTTTCAATATTGCATCATTTTCGCACAGGTACTGTCGTCCATTTGCCTACGTCGCATTCCGGTTTTGCCCACCTGCTTCTATTCGCCTCTCTGTAAAGGCTAGTGGCTGGGCTGTCTTAGCTCTTTTCTGAGAATATTAATTTTTGTTAAAAATTGGACGTCTACGTAATATTATACCCATACAATTGTTTAAAATAACTTGAATAAAAGGGCATCGTTAAGTAATTAACTGTCACGTGATTTCCTTCCTTTCTACGACCCTACGACATAACCACTTGGACGGACAGTAGATAGCATGTCTGAGTAATTTTATCTTTTCGGATCGGGCAGAAGTGAAGATTGAATTTACAGTACGTAAGGTCTCTTTTATAGAGTAGGTACAGAATTATTTCAACATGAGTTAGTGATACGAAGTACGGACCTGGTAATTGGAATTACGTACAATAGTCTATAGTGCGATAATATGCACATTAGAACTGAAGCCTGTATCGAAATTAACTGCCACCATTTTCAAAAATGTGTTTAAATATCCATATTATGATTATTTTTCAATTTAACTTCATTCCCTATAGTGTACGCTAATGTGCTGTAGACAGTATAATATACACTGCATAATGAATACGTCCTCATGGAAAGCTCAGTTCGTGAGTAAAAACACTCATTGTTAATACGGTTAAACAAAAACCTAATGAAAATTATCAAACTCAAAATCGTGATATTTCCTAGTTTACATAAATGGATGAACTACTTTTCTTCCCTTCTATACTTAGTAAAGTGATATGTTTGCTTATTACGTCAGTATCATCGAACTGCAGTCGTGGAATGGGGTAGCAAACGGTCTTTCCGGTTCTTAATCGTTGATCCAAAGGTATAGCCAGGTTAATATTAGAAATATTAGTAAAAATAAAATGATGTCACTGTATTTATTAATCTGTATTCATTTCAAACTTACTAGCAATAAAAAAATAAATAAATAAAAGTAACGAAACTCGCTGTTCTTGTGGATATTGTAGCACAAAATCTAATAGGGAATATAGGCCTATAGAACAAATGAAGAATAAATGAGTCCCTATTGAAGTGAGATGGCCTGCACTTTTACGTCGGGAATCGAACCAAGATTCCTGGAATTTATAATCGAAAATGCTAACATTGTAAGTCACGGTGGAGAGCGATTCATTGCGTTTCTTTTTTAAAGAAATTAAGATTAAAAGATTGAGTGAGAAAGTGAGGCAAATGGGACGGGATCGAATGGAGTTGGGGCGGTTAGAGAGCGAATGGAAAATGCATAGAGGGATTTTTGATTTCAGTGCCGGTATTGATCACCGCTATTGGAATCTCCGCGGTGGTCGTCGCTGCTTGCTTGAGCACAGATAGACCCGTGCGGCGCGGCGAGCTGTGCTGAACGACCTGCAGCTACAGTAATCGCTCAATTTATTGTATGTTTAAAGCCGTTTCCTACAGTTTAGAAGCCATTATTAGAATATCCCGCTCTGCCTGCCATCCATATTCTGTTTCCACTTTGTCGAAATTGACTCATAAATTGTTGATATGGACGACTATGTGTTGGGGTAAGATCCATTTGTCATCTGCTGGAAAATGTCTGTGCAACTCTATTCCAGATCAGATATTGCTAGGGTGCTCGTTATTCCCCACACTGTTCATTACATAAACAGACACAGACATTTTCAAATCATACTTGGTAGTCTGTGTGTAAATGCATTAGATTTGCACATAGTAGATTTGTGATTGAATTTTATGAATGTGAAGAGAAACCGCAAAACAAATAGACAATTTCAGGTTACTTACTTACTGGCTTTTAAGGAACCCGGAGGTTCATTGCCGCCCTCACATAAGCCCGCCAGCTGTCCCTATCCTGAGCAAGATTAATCCAGTCTCTATCATCATATCCCACCTCCCTCAAATCCATTTTAATATTATCTTCCCATCTACGTCTCGGCCTCCCTAAAGGTCTTTTTCCCTCCGGCCTCCCAACTAACACTCTATATGCATTTCTGGATTCGCCAATACGTGCTACATGCTCTGCCCATCGCAAACGTCTGGATTTAATGTTCCTAATTATGTGAGGTGAAGAATACAATGCGTGCAGTTCTGTGTTGTGTAACTTTCTCCATTCTCCTGTAACTTCATCCCTCTTAGCCCCAAATATTTTCCTAAGCACCTTATTCTCAAACACTCTTAACCTATGTTCCTCTCTCAAAGTGAGAGTCCAAGTTTCACAACCATAAAGAACAACCCAATTTTTATATTTCCATTTCGTACAATATTCTCGTTACGAGACATAATCATATACTTCGTCTTTTTGGGATTTACTTCCAAACCTATCTCTTTACTTGCTTCCAGTAAATTTCCCGTGTTTTCCCTAATCGTCTGTGGTTTTTCTCCTAACATATTCACGTCATCCGCATAGACAAGCAGCTGATGTAACCCGTTCAATTCCAAACCCTCTCTGTTATCCTGGACTTTCCTAATGGCATACTCTAGAGCGAAGTTAAAAAGTAAAGGTGATAGTGCATCTCCTTGCTTTAGCCCGCAGTGAATTGGAAACGCATCTGACAGAAACTGACCCATACGAACTCTGCTGTATGTTTCAGTGATAAAACAAAAACTATATTATGTGATATAGACTTGATATTTGCGCTGTTAGGTTGGGAATCTGTACGGATGCTCGTACAGAGTTGGTTTTTGTTGAAAATGGAAGACTAACAGCTGATAGGTATATAAATGAATGTTTGGCTGATCATGTTGTGCCATTTGGCCAATTTGTAGGCGATAATTTTGTTTTAATGCATGATAATGCACGGCCGCATATTGCCCATGCGGTCGGAGATTATCTCCAAGAAGTGGGAGTCCATGTTCTTCCATGGCCAGCAAGGAGTCCAGACATGAACCCAATTGAACACGTGTGGGACATGCTGGGACGGCGTGTTAAGAATAGACGACCGAGACCAGAATCGTTACAAGAGTTGAGGCGAGCACTTGGCGAAGAATGGGAACTTATTCCTCAAGAAGACATTGGTAACCAAATTGAGAGCATGCCAAGACGTATGGATGCAGTTATTCAAGCCAGAGGGGATAATACCCGTTACTAAAAAGAGTTTTTAATGTTTAAGGCACCAAAAAATGAAAAAACAGTTAGACCAAACGATGCCATAGTTATACGCCCTTTGTAATTTTTGGTAAATTTTCTCATCAGAGATTTTTTTTCAAATGTTGTCGTATAAGGTGCTAAATGAAATATTATTTTGTTTAAATGGGTTTTGTTTCATTTTGAAATAATTGGCAACAAAATACCAGCAAATATAGAAGTGTCCTTTTTTTTTTGTCCCTGAGTGTATTAAAATTATAGGATATTATAGCCTATTAACCTGTTGTATCCTATAGGATACTTTGTGAATTTAAGAGTTAAATGACGTGTCTGCTAACCATTTTAAGTGGTTATGAATGGTGTACACAAATTACATTTTAACCACGGGTTTCGTAACCCATTTTTAATCGTCTTTCATGCACTTGGACATGATGTGTCATGTAACGTAACGGTTACTGTAGCCACATGGTGCGTCTTAGTAGCTCCTCTCCCGGTCTCGTTTGTGAAGACATTCACCGTGATTTTTGTGGAATTCGGCTACTCATAGCCAGTCACATTATGGGGCTTGGCGAAGCTGCTACATTAGACGGGGTTGCACAAGTGTGGAATTTTACGACTCCACAGTGAGGAACCGGCTTCAGGGGACCAGAACGGTGGAATAACTGGACGATTAGAGCAGGGTGGTCAACATATTCATGTGTGCATTAAACTAAATTCGTGGGCCTAATACGCATCTCGGGAGTTTCCTTGCACCAGTCTTGTCACTCTGAAACTTCAAGAGCCAGTGCAAGAGTTTCGTGGAAGCGGCAGGATAAACAATCTAATATAATATTGGCTCGTACGACTTGTGCATCTGATATGTTGTCTAAACTCTTATTTGCATTATTTCGCTTTAATGAAGTTGTATGCGACATATTGCACTTTCTCTCTTTCTTACTCTTTACGTCGGTAGTTATCCTGTGAGGTAGTTATTTATTTTTAAAAAGTAAAAAGTAACTTTATTTGTTGCCCTATTACTATATTCATATGAACAAAATGTAGAGCATGTTATAAATAAGTTTATGAATAAATAAGTAAATAAATAAATAAATAAATAAATAAATAAATAAATAAATAAATAAATAATAAACAAATAAATAAATAAGTAAATGAAAAATAAATAAGCAATAAGTAAATGAAAAACTAATTAAGTGAATAAAATAAATACATAAAACATAAATAAGGAAGTAAATAAATAATAAATTGGTAAGTATCTAATAAATAAGTAAATGAATAAATAAATAGTAAATATGAAATAAATAAATACATAAAAATAAGTAAATAAGAAATAAATAAAGAAGTAAGTAAATAATAAATAAGCAAATAATAAATAAAAAAGTAAATAATAAATTAAGAAGTAAATAATAAATAAAAATAAATAAATACATAAGTAAATAAGGGACCAATATTTGTAAATCTCAGCTTTCATTACTTAATTTAGCTGCAAAAAATTACGAAACTGTTTTTCTTTCGAAAATATTTTCATGTAACTTTTAATATAGATTCACTCTTTACCTGATGTTGAAAACTGAAATCGTATTACTCACCTAATATCCAATGCTGGAAACAATGGATCTCCACTATAACCACTAAACACTGCACAGTACAGGACAACGACACAGTGACGTCACAAGTCAAGCTGCTCTTTTCTTGTGGCATCTAAATAAACAAATGAATGGGGGAATTTGTTTCCTTATTGGAATATATTTGTCTAATTTCGCGATATTTATCGGTAAATTCTCATTTCGTGAGAATAGAACTATTTCGTGACATTGATAACTTTTTTACGGGTTCGAATCCCGGTCGGAGCAAGTTACCTGGTTGAGGTTTTTTCCGGGGTTTTCCCTCAACCCAATATGAGAAAATGCTGGGTAACTTTTGGTGCTGGACCCCGGACTCATTTCATCGGCATTATCACCTTGATTTCATTCAGACGCTAAATAACCTGAGATGTTGATACAGCGTCGTAAAATAACCCCCCCCCCAAAAAAAATCCTTTTCTTTTTTTGCAAATTATAATCAGAGAAGTCGGTCTGATTGGCGGAGTTGGTATAGCGCTGGCCTTCTATGCCTGAGGTTGCGGGTTCGATTCCGGGCCAGGTCGATGTCATTTAAGTGTGCTTAAATGCGACAGGCTTATGTCAGTAGATTTACTGACATGTAAAAGAACTCCTGTGGGACAAAATTCCGGCACACCGGCGACGCTGATATAACCTCGGCAATTGCGAGCGTCATTAAATAAAACGTAAAATTTAACCAGAAAAACATAAATAAATTCATGTTGAATCTTTCGTACACTACTTTTAACACTTGAATATAAATAGACATCACCATAACGAAAGTTAACAACAAACACACCTTCAAAATATACAGAAAACCAACCACCACCACCACACACATACACAACACATCTAACCACCCCACACAACACAAACATGCTGCATTCAGGACAATGGTACACAGATTACTGAACATACCCATGAGCCAACAACACTACAATGAAGAAGTGAACATAATCAAATACATAGCACAAGAAAACGGTTACATCCCAAACATAATAGACAACATCATAAGGAAGACAAAACAAAAACTCAACAAACACAAAAACACACGAAACACAACGCAAACACAAGAACACAAGAAATACATCACACTAACATACGAAAACAAAAACACACACAAGATCGCATCCTCATTCAGAAAGCAGAAATACAACATAGCATACAGAACAGAAAACACACTACAAAGACATCTCAAATAATAAATATAACCACACAGGCGTATACAAACTCACATACAATAGTTGCGACAGTTTCTACATTGGACAAACAGGCAGATCATTCTAAACTCGATACAAAGAGCACATTAAAACAATAACCAGAGGACACAATACATTTACATATGCCGAACACATAACTAATGCCAGCAATACATACAGTAACATAAATACAGACATAGAAATCCCTCACATACAACCCAAAAACCAAAAACTCAACACAATAGGACAATATGAAATATACAGACACACTAAAACACATCCTGATCAAATTCTCAACACACAGATCAATTTCAGAACACACACTATTTGACACCACATTTCAACACTTTTCAACAATCGAACGCACCCACACAACAGACAGTGAAGTTCGAGATGACGCCGAGATCTAGTAGGCTCAGAGGATGGTGTGAAGAAGCACCGAAACAGCTGTAAGCCGCACATGCTTACACAATTAACACGAGTAAGATCGTCATTTAATCAATTATCTATACTAATAATAAATCTGTAGCCGGAATTTTTCTGGTAATTTTCGATTTTCCAAAAATAATTGGTCCTAACATATATAATTAACCACCCTGAAACCGAAAATCGCTTTTTTGAAATTTTTGTTTGTATGTCTGTCTGTCTGTCTGTCTGTATGTTTGTTACCTTTTCACGCGATAATGGCTGAACGGATTTCGATGAAAATTGGAATATAAATTAAATTCGTTGTGACTTAGATTTTAGGCTATATGGCATTCAAAATACGTTATTTAAAATGGGGGATTATAAGGGGGCCTGAATTAAATAAATCGAAATATGTAGCTTATTATTGATTTTTGCGAAAAATGTTACATAACAAAAGTTTCTTTAAAAATAATTTGCGATAAGTTTTATTCCTTGAAAAATTTTGATAGGACTGATATTTAATGAGATAAATGACTTTTAAAATTAAAATAACTGCCATCTAAGGCCGTGTAATGAATTAAAAAACAAATGTCTTCGTCTATTTCGTCTATAAGTGGCCTTGGACAACAACAATCGAAAGCTATGAAAGATAGCCTACAGATAATGTTTCTGTGTTTGTATGAAGTAATATCGGAAGCTAAATTAACCGATTTGTATAATTAATTATTTTTTCACCACTGGAAAGTGTAGTTTCTCTAGATGGACATAATGCTATAATGTTATTACAGTAACGTCTGATTTAATATAATATAATATAATATAATATAATATAATATAATATAATATAAGTATTTTAAAGGGTTCACAACCATAGTGGGCCAAGCGCCATTTACTGAATGCGTAGAAAACAAGGGTTAAAATTAAGTTACTACCATAATTCAATGGAAACCTATAACAAGTAAAATAAAATATACACATTAAATCTAAATGATGTCAATCTTCATTAAACTATGGTTGCATGTAATAAAAATTAAGAAACATGTTAAAGGAATTGTCATTGCACCAAATGAGTGTCTCTGGACCAAAATGATCGCATTTTAATTATATGGATGTAATTTAAATTAAGTAACATATTAAACGATTTATCCTTCTATCAAACACGAATGTTCCCTGGATCAAATGTCCTATTTTAATCATGTAATTACTTTATATTTATTTCTAACGGGTGCAGCGGAGCGCACGGGTACGGCTAGTTTATAAATAAATTATTGCAAATTATATAGCGGATATCGCTATTACCTATCCATTACCGTTATTTCATTGTTTCCAAATATGTCATGTTGTTGGAAATTGACTCAAATGAAGGACTGCACTCGCAAACATGTGTGGTCCCTGAACGGTTCAGCATGGCAGGGACTCTCTCCAATGGAGTTTTCGCCGGCGTCTAATTAGTATTTATGACAGTTGGCAGACATCTCTGTCCATTGATGGAGCCAGCGTTCAGCTCCACACCCGAAGATGACTGTGCCAAGTGCAGTAAACATTGATTAAGTGGTTACAAGCCCGAACTGCGCTTTGTCGCACAAAGAGGGGAGGGACTTTATTTTATGTTAATTAGTGGCGCTGGAAGGTACAGCTCTGAAATATGAGATGGATGTTAATGTAGCTGGGGTGAAAATGACGAACCTGACGGCAAATGGAGAAAATATTCAGTAACTGGCCTTACACACAAAACCACAATGCTGTCAGTAGAACAAAGCTATACCTATCACTGTTATTGTAGTGTGTGCATTCACAAGGCGACACAAATGTTTAGCCAAACTTGTATTTCATTGGCATAAGTACTTTGCGTTATCTTTTTTTTTTTTACCTTGGGGATTTAGTGAAGTGAATTTTCAATGGCAGGCAGAGTAACTATCTCATGCCCCCATGTTTTAGATTGCTACCAGTGCACTTCATTAGAACCAGGTACCCAGCTTCGAAGCCGTTAGCCCTGTGAACTTACAATATATTTATGTTCCCCTATTATCATAATTCAAGGTTGTTATCTAAGAAATTAGCAAGTTCTTTGTGATAGTAGAAGAGAAAGAGTGGGGGAAGGGAAGTGGTCCGTGGCCCATTTCTTTTAGGGCTCATCCCGACATTTGTCTATTGCTCAAGGGAAACCACGGAAAAACCTAGAGCAGGATGAGATGTCGTGCTGACGACCAGCCAATTGGCTATAGTGTGGTCGGAATATGTTGAGGTGGGAGGTTTTAGTTTCATCATGATTCAAAGTACAAATACATTAAAGGTACATCAAAATTGTTTGCAATAAGAGCAATGCATCTATGCTGCCAATAACGTGGTGATCCTGAAACAGAGAAATAACATTATTAGTGCATTAATAGACCTGTCTGTGTGTAGAGTCAAGTGGTTATTTAGTGTTCAAGTTGGTATTCGTCTTGTACGTTGTCGTTCCAAGCTAGAGGGTGGAGTACGCTCTTAGGTCTTTTATGTTTGTCTAATGCAGGGTTGTAATATCCTAGTGAAGAAATTAGTGGGTTTGTGCTGCTGTACGACTTGGTGTACGTGCAGAAGGCTTGATTTGAAATAAATTCTTGAATTGTCGGAATTTCTAGTTCTTCATGAATCAATCTAACAGGAGTTACTCTAGGAAGTCCTGTGATGAATCTTAAAATGTGGTTTTTGAAAACTTGTAATTTTTTACGGACTGTAATAGGTGCATGTCCTTTGCGTTATCGATGCGACATTGGATTTAAATACTTTTCTACTTGGATATTTAACGATGCTGTATCATTTCGTTAATCTTCGATGCTACTTACCCATTAGAGTTCTACGAAATGTTTATTTGGCCATTATTCAGTCTACCATTCAATATGGTATAATTGTTTGGGGTGGAAGTACAAAAATTAATCTTAGTCCGTTAAATTTACTACAAAAACGAATAATTAAAATTTGTTTGAAGAAACGTTTCGATTATCCAACTAAATTAATTTATTCTGAATTTAATGTATTTAATATTGAACAAATTTATAAGTATACGCTGTTAAAATTTTATCATAAAAATCGTAATAAGTTTGTATTACAGACACACAATTATGACACAAGACGAAATGTTAATTCAACATTAGTAGAACCTAAATGTCTCACATCTGCTGGTATAAAGCGTAGCATTAATTTTGGCCCTCGGTTGTACAATTCTTTAACTAAATTACACCCAGAACTTCTAACATGTAATCCACTAACATATAACAAGGAAATTAGAAACGTGTTAATATCTTCAATTTGATTCAATAAATTTATAGCCTATGTGTATGAATTAATCAACCTGTATTATATTTGTATTCTATAATTTTGAAATATATATTAGTCCTACTTTTCACGCGCGATATTTTCTTCTCTAGTGTTAATATTATCTATATATATAATTTGAAATGGTAATGGAAATTACGGGAAAACGGCTGAACGGATTTTAATAAATGGCCCCTCATTCTGAAGCTTGGAACCCAAAGTTTTTCGGAAAAGTAGTAGTTTTCAGTGAAATGTCAATTTTCCTACATAATTTTCCTATTTTCCAAAATCCATCTGTTGTCAGTTTTGAGAACTAATTTGATCGAATCACGGCCGACTTGATTGAATTTCATAACAAAAAACACACTACAATAAACAATAGGCTTTTACACGAAGGCCATGACCTGCAGGATTGCCGACATATTTAGAGCTCAATTCAATTTGTTATTAAAAACTGATTCTGCAGTGTATAATAATTTTCTGAGTACAGCTGTGTATTGGATATTCAAATCTACGAAACTTGAGGTGGTTTGATGACATTATTATCATTACAAATTAAATATTATTATAGTTAATATCATGATGCATCTATTTTTCATTAATTGTACATAATACTGATGCTATATTGATGACATGAAAGTGAAACGTTTTGAGGTTATGTAAGTAAATGTAGAGATTATCTTATTTTATAATGTACTGAGTGGCTGCTACATAAACTACAGAACTTAAGTAAGATAATAATATTGTTATTAAAAATCAAATATTTTTATACTTATTAGCCCAGTGGGGTTGGGTCTTTTTCATATACTTAATGGCGGTGTAGTGTAGATATTGATATGTGTCATTGTCTTCAGTATTGGCTCGACAGAGCGCAAAAATTACAGTTCCTAAGGAAAGATAAAAAGGAATTACTTGCTGATAAAATAAGAGGCCTAGAAAATTTTGTAGTCTCCAGATCATTTCAGCAAAATCTCTTAGTAGGAGAAGATTTTACGCTCTACATTTCAAGTTCTACATGCAGCAGCTATACGAAAATGCTATTGTTCGAAAGCTTAGCAAATCTGACATTTTTTAACTTTTGCCTACAATCCACAATGATCTGAAATAGCTACTGCTATCGTCCTGACATTGATATTTGCGTTTTCGCGTTGAAACTAAAAAACTGAAGTTGGATAGGTTCAAGAAAATATATTTGGCCTAAAAAAAGCCATTCAGAGAGAGTATGTTTCATTATTATGGAATCAAATAACTATCAAAAAGACAAGTATTCTTCATTGATAATATATATGAAAAATGTTTATTTGAACGTCTAACGAACTTAGTTTGCAGCAGCATTTGCTGCACAAACCACTAGTATTATATAATTCCATTGCCGCTGTAATTTAAATTTTAGTTCCTATTTTATTTTACTTATTTATTTTTATTATTATTATTTTTTATTTTAATATTATACCTGAACTGCGACCGAGCACGAGCGCTGCTCATTCGGTCTCAAATTTTGTTAACACTACTGTATCTCCATTTTATATTGCTTGTATTATTTTATTTCTATTTCTCTTGTTTGTTTGGTAATTATATTCTTTATTCTGTATATTTAAATTTAAATAAAATGTAAATAAAAAAACCTCCTCATGTACTTCTTCAATTTACTGGATTATTTAGCGTCGATGGAATTCGTGATAGCGAGATGGTATTTCGCCAGATGAGGGCCAAGATTCGTCATACATTACCTGACATTTGCCTTACGGTTGAGGATTGATTGATTGATTGTTTATTCTATACATGGCCATATACATGGATGTACCCGTCAGTTACATAATAAATAAAAAACACAATAAAATTAAAAACACTACAAGTTAAAATACATTTAAAATAAATAATATAATCAAGTAGAATTGCATATGTCATAACTTGTGATTTAAGAATTCTTTGACTGAATAAAAAGTTTGATCAGTTAAAATCTGTTTAACTTTCACTTTAAATTTTGCATAAGGTAAAGATTGTATCTGCAATGCCAGTATGTGCAGGCGATTTTTCATATTTCACAAGTCTATGATTTTGTATTGAGAATAGATGTGCATTTCGTGTATTATAATTATGATAATCTAAATTCTTATTGTATTTATTCTCATTGTGTTTCAAGAAAATTAGGCATTTGTAAATATAAATGGATGGAAATGTTAAAATTTTATATTGTTTAAAATAAGGTTTGCATGAGTCAAAACTCTTTAATTTAAAAATGGAAACCTCGGGAAAAACGAGCGGGGTTTCTTAGCCATTTAATTATCTGATTAACATGACTCAAGGACCCTAGCAAAAGGGACAGACAATACATCCAGTCACTTTGGGAAAGAGATAGGGCCCACTTGGCTAATTTCGTGATACTAAGGTTTTGGTGCAAAAATAAGGTTCAAAATTAAAAAAGAAAAATTAATGTTTTTAATGTATGTACTTTATTAGATTTCAGCATTTCTACCTCAAATACATTTATACACTTCTTACAAACAAACAATACACATATCCTAGTGGGACATCAACGTCTATTATGCAACATTACTCCTGTTCTTCCAGTCAAGTTAAACGACACAATAATCCCTTTTGCTTCCTGTGTTGAAAACCTTGGAGTTTACTTTGATACGCATTTAAACTGGAATAACCAAGTAACCCATATTACCAAAAAAGTTCTTTCCATACTACATTCTTTAAACAGCATTCGAAAATTCCTTCCGCTATCACTCAAGAAAATATTAATGGAAACACTAGTAATGCCCCACTTCGATTATTGTGATTCTCTACTGACCGACCTCAATGTCAACCAGTCGCAAAGATTACAACGTGTTCATAATTCTTGTGTTCGCTTCGTCTGCGATGTCCGTCGCGCTGACCACATTACCCCAGCCTTCCAAACTCTAAACTGGCTACGGCTTAACGAACGTAGAAATTTTCATTCTCTTGTTCTCCTTTTCCAAGTCTTTCACACCTCTACACCTACCTTGCCTCCCGTTTCAGTTACCTGTCATCATATCATAATCTCTTCACACGCACGCAAAATAGCCGCATACTAGCCATACCAACACATAAGACATCATCGTATTCATCATCATACACAATCTCGCTCTCGCGCTTGTGGAATACCTTACCCAGTGACATCAGAGATTGTCGGAATTTAGTAGCGTTCAAAAGCAAGCTTATTAAGCATTTTCTTACTGCGTAGAGTAGGTTTAATTTTTACTTAATTAATAAAAAAAATGCTTCTCTCTTCTTAACTTTTACAATAAACTGTCTAGCTTTTATTACTCAGTTAATGTTTTAGTACTTTGATTTTTATTGTATTTGTAAATTTAATATTAATTGTAATTATAATTGTAATTGTATTCTTAATATTGTAGTTGTAATCCCCTGGTAGAGGGGAAGAGAAGGCCTGATGGCCTTATCTCTACCAGGCTAAATAAATAAATAAACAAATAAATAAATAAAATAAAATAAAATAAAATAAATAAATAATAAACAAAAAAATCAGCACTCTAGAAGGACTGATATAATTTCGTGACAGTACAAGGATATTTTTGTGATAGTCCTTAAATTCAAAATATTTAGGCATATTCAATCAAATTTTAAATTCCTCAGTCAGAGTCATAGCTACCATCCAAACAATTAAAGTTCTTCCGGTATTTTGAAAGGCCTTGACGTAGTTCATAAAATCACTGATCACATCTGACGCATCTTTCATCATGCTTGTCGTCCTCGAATTTTCCCGAGCAAGATCTACACTAATCATTAGGCTCTTCTTTAAGCAGATGTCTTCTTTCTTTGACTCCTGAAGATGATGCTGTTTCTTTGTCTACCTCTTTTAACTCACTTGAGAGGCTGGAAATTTTATTCTCATCATCTGCTGCTTTGATCCCTTCTGGTTCTCGTCGAAATTACAGAAAATCTGGATACAGGCTCGGATTCAACAACCTTCAGTACTGAAAAGCAGTCTTATAAGTTAGACTGTCGTATTAAGTTTATTGGATAAATTTCAGAACACGGATTCCTTCCTTTCCCTCTTACTTCAAAATTCCAACCTTGTGCACATAAAATGAATTATTAGCACTGAAATTTAGGTTTATTTTATTCTATTTTATTTACTTTTTTTTTCTTTTATTGCTGTAATTATTGTAGGCCTATATTATATATTACTGCCACCGGGTGTATACCCAATTGCAGTGTTAATAAACATACATACATACATACATACATACATACATACATACATACACACATACATACATACATATGAAGTGACTTTTCGTAAGCATGATAACACGCATTCGACAAACGCAGACAAATCTGCTCTTTTTAGTATTCTAAGATATATTTGTCAGTGAGGAATCCGTATACTGAAATTTTCCAAATTTATTTTTCTTTTTATATCATGAACCCTGCCAATTTTGACGTTTTTTCATTTTTCTTTTCAAAATTACAAAAAAAAAAAAAAAAAAAAAAAAACTGACGTGATACAGGAAATACGAATAGAGATTCAGATTCAGGGCACTTCAGTTAACTAGAATCGGTAATTTTTTTTCTTGCAGCAAAAAATAATTTTTGAAATGCGTTTCAGTGATGATTTATTATTTCTCCATTTTTCTTTAACTGGATTCCAGTGCACTAATTTCTACACCAAACTTTCCCCTATTAAATTGATGTGCCCTAAAATCCTGAAAAATATAACTTTCTACCGTCTTCAGTGAAAGTTTAGCAATGCAGGATTCAGCCTTCTTTGCCATTACTACAGGAGCATGTTGGTTTCAATTTTCGGGCCCCTTTAGTAGCATCAGCCAGAACTTCGTTTCCCTTTTTCCTCCTACCAAATTCCTTACATCCTCTTCCTCTTATTTCCTCCATAACTCAGTGCTTTTTCTTCTTAGCGCGTTTACAGCCTTGATTTTTTAGTTGGTTATTTAACGCCACTGTATCAACTACTAAGTTATTTAATGTCGATTAAATTGGTGATAGCGAGATGGTATTTGGTGATATGAGGCAGATAGTACGCCAGAAATTACCTGACATTGGCTTATGGTTCGGAATAATCTGGAAAAAACCCAACCAGGCAATTAGCCCAAACGGGAATTGAAATTATGCTGAGCTAAGCCGATGCCTGCCGCTTATTTCCTATCCTTCAATACTATTTAATTTCATTGCTAAAGTGCTGAATACCCAAGTAAAAATATGTGGTGTAGAAGAAGAAAATTAAATGAAAACAAAGAAGAAAAGATAATGACAATATTATCGCTGTCGCCATCATCATTATTTCAGGCTAATTTCATTAACTAACCATCCAACGAAACTGTACGAAATGGAAATAAAAAAATTGGAAATTTATCTTTTAAAGAGGTGGAGAAATTGAAATATCTTGGAGCAACAGTAACAAATATAAATGATACTCGGGAGGAAATTAAACACAGAATAAATATGGGAAATGCCTGTTATTATTCGGTTGAGAAGCTTTTATCATCCAGTCTGTTGTCACAAAATCTGAAAGTTAGAATTTATAAAACAGTTATATTACCGGTTGTTCTTTATGGTTGTGAAACTTGGACTCTCACTTTGAGAGAGGAACATAGGTTAGGGATGTTTGAGAATAAGGTGCTTAGGAAAATATTTGGGGCTAAGAGGAATGAAGTTACAGGAGAATGGAGAAAGTTACACAACACAGAACTGCACGCATTGTATTCTTCACCTGACATAATTAGGAACATTAAATCCAGACGTTTGAGATGGGCAGGGCATGTAGCACATATGGGCGAATCCAGAAATGCATATAGAGTGTTAGTTGGGAGGCCGGAGGGAAAAAGACCTTTAGGGAGGCCGAGACGTAGATGGGAAGATAATATTAAAATGGATTTGAAGGAGGTGGGATATGATGGTAGGGACTGGATTAATCTTGCTCAGGATAGGGACCAATGGCGGGCTTATGTGAGGGCGGTAATGAACCTCCGGGTAAGTAAGTAAGTAACCATCCAACATTGCACAACCAGCAGACTCTCTGTTACTACTCAACATAACGCAATAACAACACAAAACAAAATCCAGTCTCTATGAAAAGCCTGCAGGTAATCGAACCCTTATACTTTGGATTTGAAAGTATATTTCTGTTTACTGTTTTCTTCTTTCCTGCGCAAACATTGCTTACTTCTGTTGTCATTTCTTCTGATGCCTTCGTCACTTTTAAGGCACTGACAGGCATAAGGCAAGAAGGAATTTATCTCAGTTTAGCAGACGTAGCAGGAGGGAAGTAGAAATGCATTTTACATTACCCTGAAGTCCGATACAGATAAGGGCTCAACGGCGTCTGAGCCTGCCATAAAGACAGAAGACTTTTGTATACTATAGGACTGGAAGAATTCCCAAGGGATGACGAGGGATGGAGTTTGTGTAACACTTGCTGATGGCCGAGGAAATGGGCAATGTGGTGCAGGAAGTAGAGGGGAAAGGTGGTGTTTCCTCCGGGAAAAGTAGTCGGTCGGAAAAAAATCCCTTCTGGAATGACGAAATTTGTAGGCTCTATACTCGAGATATGACACCGCCACCCCCCGCTTTAAGTGCGAACTGATTTGATTGTTTCTCTCGTCAATGGAAACAGATTTTAACACTAAAAGGAATCTTACTCGTAACAGAAGGGGAGCTCAAAGAGGCCGCTGAAGGGGAGAAGAAACGAATTATATACAGCCTTATACGTGTAGGCTACACATATGTATGAGAATAGATACATTGGAAACTAGGCCGTGAGGAAGTGTTTTCCCTTTGTACTTCGCAAAGACGACCGCGGTGAATGTAACATAATACTTTGAGAAAACTATGGTCTAGTGACCAGGGATCTATTCCACAAAAGTAAGATATATAATACAGTGTGTCCCAAATTGATATATACACATTTTGAAACACTATTTCCCAGCAACGAGATGAGACATAAATACAATTTTTTTTGCGGTTTTGTATTCCTTAAGCCTGTACTTACTTACTTACTTACTTACTTACCCGAAAAGACAAAGTATATGATTATGTCTCGTAACGAGAATATTGTACGAAACGGAAATATAAAATTTGGAAATTTATCTTTTGAAGAGGTGGAAAAATTCAAATACCTAGGAGCAACAGTAACAAACACGTATAATTGATACTCGGGAGGAAATTAAACACAGAATAAATATGGGAAATGCCTGTTATTATTCGGTTGAGAAGCTTTTATCATCCAGTCTGTTGTCAAAAAATCTGAAAGTTAGAAATTATGAAACAGTTATATTACAGGTTGTTCTTTATGGTTGTGAAACTTGGACTCTCACTTTGAGAGAGGAACATAGGTTAAGTCGCCCTGGTTGACAAGTTGGTATAGCACTGGCCTTCTATGCCCAAGGTTGCGGGTTCGATCCCGGGCCAGGTCGATGGCATTTAAGTGTGCTTAAATGTAACAGGCTCATGTCAATAGATTTACTGGCATGTAAAAGAACTCCTGCGGGACAAAATTCCGGCACATCCGGCGACGCTGATATAACCTCTGCAGTTGCGAGCGTCGTTAAAAAAAACATTTTTTTAAACATAGGTTAAGGGTGTTTGAGAATAAGGTGCTTAGGAAAATATTTGGGGCTAAAAGGGATGAAGTTACAGGAGAATGGAGAAAGTTAGACAACACAGAACTCCACGCATTGTATTTTTCACCTGACATAATTAGGAACATTAAATCCAGACGTTTGAGATGGGCAGGGCATGTAGCACGTATGGGCGAATTCAGAAATGCATATACAGTGTTAGTTGGAAGGCCGGAGGGAAAAAGACCTTTAGGGAGGCCGAGACGTAGATGGGAAGATAATATTAAAATGGATTTGAGGGAGGTGGGATATGATGATAGAGAATGGATTAATCTTGCTCAGGATAGGGACCAATGGCGGGCTTATGTGAGGGTGGCAATGAACTTTCGGGTTCCTTAAAAGCCAGTAAATAAGTAATAATAATAATACAATCACCAAACGAATAAAATAATACAATTACTTTTATTAAAAAATAATTTTTCAACAAATTGGATAAAACGTTGTACGATATAGTTTACTTTGAATTTCATCGTCATACATTTTATATACAGTATACATATTGTGTGATGACAGATTTATAGTATGGCAAAGTGGAATGTAAGTTCTTTAGTTTTAATTTAAAACATGAAAACACATAATTAAGCCCAGAAAGAGGAAAAATTACACACTTTTAAAGCCACAATTTTGGACGGCCTAAATCATTACTGACAGCTGTTTATTCAGCTTATGTCCCTCTAACAAATATGTGTAGCAGTAAAATTTTTCTTGTCGACAAATTTCGTAACAGGAAATATAGGCAGTGAAACCTAAGCTTGGAAAAGTTTTGTAAATGGACTTAAGGCCATCAATCATTATTTTTAAGGTTCAACACACACGTTGTGTTTTATACGAATGTTAGGAAAGACGTGTGGGGTGAAAAGTGATTGATAATCTGTCCACATCATCTAAATATTCCCACCTGTGATGCCACTTGGGTAAATATTTGTTGTATTTCTCTTTTTTTTCCCTACTGAAATCTGCACTTCATCACTCATAAAAACTGACATGATTACATCCGAGTGGTCACATCTGTGCTATTTGCTTCTGTTAGTGAACTCTGTGTTCCAGAGATTCATTCATTCATTCCCTCATCATAGCGGACGAGATTATAATCAGTCACGCGGAAAACTGGCAAGCTGAAAGCTTGACTGCTGGTTTTACTCGTAACACTTGACGTGAGGAAAGCACGTAATCCTTTTTTTATACTTTTTAATGTGTGAGAAATACTGCCTCTATATATGCAGAAAATTTCCAATCGAGTGGCTTCAATGCATGAGTAAAAATTAGCAATATGTTTTAATTTTTTACATTGAATATATTTTTAGAATTTTATACAATAACTTCTGTTGCATTATACACTAGAATTTTTATTAGTCTTCACGTAGCGCATATTAAATTTGTGTATCGAACAAATTATGTAATTGAAGCTTGTGAAATAAAGTTCCTGCAACTCGTATATATAGTTGGGTGCCACATTAATGTAATCAACATACAAGATGTATGATTTCTCACTTCTATAATTGATGTTATAATCACATTTAATGGAAACCAGTGTTACCAACACGATTCCTAAAACCCCGCTACCAACCATACGTCGACATTTTGATTTGCATTGCAGAGCTTGTCTGGTAAGTCTAGCGGGAACCATTCATCTCTATGTTGAAATCATTCTTGTTAAGATTCATTTGTTTTGTGTTTCAGATAATAATTATTAAAAATGAAAACTCCCTATCGTTGAAAATCTTTTGGTCTCCGGTGCTTTTTGTGCCTGTTTTTTAGTTTATTAATAATCTATACTAATAATAAATCTGTAGCCGAAATTTTTCTGGTAATTTTCGATTTTCCAAAAATAATTGGTCCTAACATATATAATTAACGACCCTGAAACCGAAAATCGCTTTTTTGAAATTTTTGTTTGTATGTCTGTCTGTCTGTATGTTTGTTACCTTTTCACGCGATAATGGCTGAACCGATTTCGATGAAAATTGAAATATAAATTAAGTTCGTTGTAACTTAGATTATAGGCTATATGGCATTCAAAATACGTTATTTAAAAGGGGGGTTATAAGGGGGCCTGAATTAAATACATTGAAATATCTCGCTTATTATTGATTTTTGTGAAATATGTTACATAACAAAAGTTTCTTTAAAATGATATCTGATAAGTTTTATTCTCTGAAAAGTTTGACAGAACTGATATTTAATGAGATAAATGAGTTTCAAAATTACAATAACTGCCATCTAAGGCGGTGTATTGAAATAAAAAACAAATGACTTCGTCTATAAGGGGCCTTGGACACAACAATCGAAAGCTATGAGAATGTTTCTGTGCTTGTATGAAGTAATATCACAAGCTAAATTAAGCGATTTGTATAATTAATTATTATTTCATCATTGGAAAGTGTAGTTTCTCTAGATGGACATAATGCTATAATGTTATTACAGTAACTTGTGAGTGAATTGAGGACAGGTAAGATTAAAATAGCTTCTTATGCACAGAAAACTTGATAGGTTATTCTGTATATTCATTTCCTGTATTTCTTATGATAATGTTTATGAACATATTCATTTTTTTTCTCAGAGAATTAACGAACAACGAGAGTGTATTGATTTAGTATGCAGTAATAGTACGTTAGCTTAGCAATCCATTACTTTATAATTCAAATTTTAACTATGCTCAATTGAATCGTGTTAAAATACATAAAATACATATGCAATAAATGCAATGCAAAAAAATTGGGTAATGAGCCAAGCAGATTATGTTGCGCTGTTGTAAAAGTTGTTCCTCCTGAGATTCAAGAGCTCCCACAACAAATTAAAAACTTTCTAATTCGAGTACATCCGTTATCAACACACTTTTTCATAATATAATATAGGCCTAATATAAACATAATAATAAATCTGTAGCCAACATTTTTCTGTTAATTTTCGCTTTTCCAAAAATAATTGGTAATAACAATGAAGAAGCATGTTAAAGGAATTGTCATTGCGCCAAATGAGTGGTCTCTGGATCAAAATGATCGCATTTTAATATTTTAAATACAATTTAAATTAAGTAACATAATAAACGATTTATCCTTCTATCAAACACGAATGTTCCCTGGATCAAATGCCCTATTTTAATTATGTAATTACTTTATATTTATTTCTAACGGGTGCAGCGGAGCGCACGGGTACGGCTAGTAATAATAATAATAATAATAATAATAATAATAATAATAATAATAATAATAATGATTTATTTAACCTTGCAGAGTTAAAGCCATACGGCCTTCTCTAACACTCAACCAGGAGTAAAACTGCGTTACAAAAAGCACTACAAAGTTACAAATTACACTAAAATTTTACACACAAAACTGAATAAGATAAAGTTGTAATAGGAATTCCATAATTTATGGCCGCTTTTCTTTGCCTTAATTTCTTCATTAGACATCATCTACAAGCTTTCTTCAGAGTTTCTTCATTGTAGTTTCTGTAGGGCCGGGGACACATATATGTGTGTGTGGCATGATGGATTAATACGTACCTAGGCCTACCTATATGAAAACAAAAACAAGTATCAGTATTTGTTAGTAGTCATAAGTGGCTATAAATGCAAATAAAAAATACCTCAATTCATTTTCAACACAATACACGAGCAAACTTCGATGAGACAAAGTCACCTCAAATCGCTTTTAGAAACGTCACATTTTTCTAAACCCAACAAAATAACCTAAAATTTTGACTAAATAATTGTAAATTTCATTGGTATTTGAAGTAGACATATTAAGGAATAAAAATTAATACTTACCAGCTTACTGAAGTAGGTTCAGACCCCTATTGCAATAGAAAGTTTGCTGCACAAGAAATTCACTGAAAAATGTAAACAAAACAACTCCAGTACAACCAACTGTGGAACCAAAAAGTTCAGTCTGAAATTTCCATACTGAAACTAGTTATGTCGTACAGAAGGTCTTACTGAAAATCATAAGCAACACGTTTCTATAATTTAAATTTCAACAATGTAACAAAAATGATTATATGATCATAATCTACAGACTTTACACTATGTATTGACGTATTGTGACGTCATTGACTTCTATAATGTGACCACAAGTAATGTTTCCAAAATGGTCGACAACGATGGTTCGTTTCGACAGCGTGCTGTCATTAAATTCCTTGTTAAAGAAGAAAAATCTGCTGCTGAAATTCACCTCAGACTTCAGCGTGCATACGGAGATGTGTGCATGGGCGCCAGCAGTGTTAGAAGATGGTGAAACATTTCGAAGATGGGAACACTAGCATCCAAGATGAGCCTCATAGCGGTCGTCCTCGAACTGCCTCCACGGAACGCAACAAGGAAAGAGTTGATGAGTTCTGGGATGCATTTTGGTTGAATTCCTTGAATCTGGACAGATCATAAATGCTGTGCGCTATATTCAGACAGTTTTGAAGCTCCGTCGTGCATTGCGCGAGAAACACCCTGGAAAGATCGTCATCTTGCAATACGCTAACGAGTGGCCTCAAACTGATCGTGTCACCATGGAGAAAATCAGAACATTTGGGTGGGAAATTCTTCCGCAACTTCCTACAGTCCCGACTTGGCACCCTCCGACTACCGTCTTTCCGGTTCTGTAAAGAAGCAGCGGCAAGGCCAACGCTACGAGACGCTGGAGGACATCCGGGAAGCACTGCGTCAGTGTCTTCGGGAAGATGAAACGGACTTCTACAGCAAGGGAATTTTCAAACTTACAGAACGGCTGGAAAAATGTGTGCGAAGAAATGGAGACTATGTTGAAAAGTGACAGAAAAGATGATGTACCTGGTTTGTCTAAAAAATATGTGACCGGGAGGAAAAAGGTCTTAAGTAAAAATTTTATACTTTTCAGGAGAGGAGCAGAAAGATTGAAATTGATTTCAATTATAGAGTTTTTTAATTAAGAGGTTTTTGCTGGATATTATTTGTTTATATTTCTTCTAAAATAGGTAATGTTTCTCAATTTACAATTTTCTTGATTATTTCCAAAAATAGCCGCACTTAAGCCCGTTTAAGACTAGAACCCAAACTGAGTAGAAGGGACTATTTAAACATGACCTTTTTCATGTCAAAATAAATGAGAAATGTAAATTATTAGGAATGCTAAATGGGTCTTAAGCAATTATAGGACTGTTTACCCTGTGCTTAAAGTTTTAAAAGGAAAGGGAATCAGTATGTGACAAAATGGCTAAAATACAAGTTGGACCTTTTTAATAAGAAAGCATGATGTCGGGATGAGTCCTATAAGAAATGGGCCACGGACCTATATGCCCTTCCCCATATATATCCTTCCCCATATATATTCCCCTTTTCTTGTAAACGACGTATGCCCTAGTTCAGAACCTATAAATTGTCTATTAAATGTACGAGGTCACTCAATTAGTCGCAATTTGAAAGGACAGGGACCTCTCAAATTGCAGATTTAGATTTCACGGCGCTTCTTCCGACGGCCTTCACATGCCTTGTCATCGAACAACAGATGACAGCGTCTTGCCATCCTACCGGCAAACACCAGCCATCTCCTTCTCGCCCCGTCCCGTGATCACTTGACCAAATCTCCGTCCCCCTCGCGTATGTGGTACCTAAGAGGTTACGTCCAATTTCGGCTTTCCCTTCAAAATTTTCTAGAGCTCCTTCAGTGGAGCAGCGTAACCCGGAGTGAGACTAGTGGCCAACAGGCTTGGAGCTCACATATTTAGTTTTGTACAGCCCCCAACCTCTTGCAAGGACGCGATTTGTGTACCTTTTAAATTTGTCCTCCCAATTCTCTTTCGATTTTTCGATTTTTCTTAGAAGACAGCATGGAAAGTAAACATGCGATGATTTGTAAGGAATAAAGTATTAAATATTCTTAAGTCCTTTATTCTGTGTGTGCTCGATTCAAAAAGTACTTAGGACATTTGGTAACGCTCTATAAATCCAGTAAGGAGTCTTATTTGACTTTAACCGTTTTACCAGATTGTAGAGAATTGTTTCCGCTTTCAGAATATATAAAAATCTCATTTTAACAAAAAATTGACTTAAGACCTTTTTCCTCCCGGCCACAGAAATAAAAATTAAGATTTATAAGAATGGGTTGCTCATGACTTTGAGCATAACCCTCATATATCGGAATCAGGCATTAGTACCTGTTTTATTGAAAGAAATGTGAGATGGCGTCACTTTTATTTTTTTTCCGTGATATGAGACAAAGTCACCCCAGCTGGCAGTATGTAGAAATTTGTTAATTCTGTTCTAAACCTTTTCTCATGGTCCTTCAAAGTTTTAAAATAATTAGGCAGTGCATTGAAGACTGTAATATATCAATCAATCTTCTTAATGTATCCAGCTGTTTGCTGACAACATAAAGTCCACTATAGTCCACTGTAGTCTATTCAGTTGTTGTTTTTCACGAGAAATGAGGGGTATTTAGATCGGTGTTCATTATAGATGTCTGTTGCTAGTAGCCAGAGGTGGGGTGTAGTCAATATAGAGCCAATTGTTGATCCATAGGGTTGTAAAATGAGACTTTACTAAAGCAAAAGCATTGGATAGAGATATCACTGGAAGAGGTCTTGTTTGCAAATATGTTGCCTGTTTGGCAATATTATCGACTTTCTCGTTTCCAGGTATACCACAATGACTAGGTATCCATTGAAATGTTATTTCCTTTCGGAGTTCTTTTAGTTTACTTAGTTGTTTCTGAATTGGAATAATTCTATGTGCATATAGGTTTGGTACATATTTACTTATATTAAACATAGCCCCCTTGGAGTCGGTAATAATAATAATAATAATAATAATAATAATAATAATAATAATAATAATAATGATTTATTTTAGCTGGCAGAGTTAAGGCCGTAAGGCCTTCTCTTCCACACAACCAGCAAAAAGTGTATATACATATGCACGAACTTACAAAGAATTCAACAATTTGATTTAGATGAGAGTTACATGTATACAAGAGTTATTTACGAATTAAACAACAAAATACTATGAACTATTAATTAAACACTGAAATAAACTGGGTAGCAGAATTAAACTAAAATACATAGAATGTTAATATATTTCAAATTATATTAGATAATAGAAATAGATTATTATGAGACAATTTTGAAAATGCAGCACAATCAGGATGATGTCTAAAGAAAAAAAGCAACAGTGTAGTCAGTAATATTTTAAATCAGTATGATTGGAGTGAAATGCTAATAAGGTTATCTTTTAAGCTGTTCTTAAAGGTGTTTGTTGTCTTGCAGCCCCTAATACTTTGTGACAAGGAATTCCATTGACGCGAGGTGGATATTGTAAAAGATGAGGAATAACAAGATGTTCTATGAAGAGGTATATTTAGCGTGCCACAGATAAGTGATCTGGTATTTACGTCGTGGTTAGAGTATAGATAAGAGAAACGAGACGAAAGGTAATTTGGTGTTGAGGTGTGCAGAATTCGAAAGAGTAAAGATAAAGAGTGTAAAGTTCTGCGTTCTTTAAGTCGGAGCCACGAGAGACTTGCGAAGGACGGTGATATGTGATCATATCGTCGGATGTTGCACACGTATCTGATGCACATATTCTGAGCTCGCTGTAACTTGACTGACAGTTCAGAACTTAGATCACTTAACAAAACGTCACAATAATCGAAGTGCGGCATTACTAGGGTTTGTACTAGGGTAAGTTTTAGTTGCTGGGGCAAGAAGTTTCTCAAGCGACTCAAAGAGTGAAAGGAGGAACAGATTTTCTTTATCGTTTCTTTAACTTGAAAATTCCAACTTAGATTATTATCAAAAAAGAAGCCAAGATTTTTTACGACAGATGAATAAGGGATTAGCGTGTTGTTAAGGGTAACAACTGAAAGATTACTGTTATTAAGGGAGTTAACTACACGCTTATGTCCAATAATTATGGCTTGAGTCTTACTTGGGTTAAGTGCGAGTCCGAAATTGGCCGCCCAAGTGGAGACAGTGGCTAGGTCACAATTTAACTTGTCAATCGATTCATTGATCGTATTGGGTCTGGAATGTATGTAAGTATGCAAATCGATTTTTCAGAAATTTGAGTAACACACTGAAGAGCAGCATCAATAGCTAGCAATTCAGTGTCAAGACTGGAGGAGGATGAACATGGTATGAAATAACTTTCTTGATATTTTGGAATATAATACCCTGCTCCTGATGTCCCATTATTAGAGTTTAGAGATCCATCTGTATAAATGTGAAGGTGATCCTTATATGAGCTGCAGAGTAATTCCATGGCATCTTACTTAAGAATGTATGGAGGATCATTTTTGGAATGATTTCCCGGAATTTGTATGCCATGTTCTGGAATCACCCATTTCCATGGAGGAATTTCGTTCACAACTGGAGTTTTAGCAATGAGAGTGTCTGTGATATAGATTGGTATTTCTTCTTTTTTTATTTTATAGAAATTACACAGGATATCATCTGATAGTTTGAAGAACATCTGAGATCTGGATGAGGCTTGCAATTTTAAAGACTGTATTACATGAACAGTGAACTCTTTCATTAACGTGCGGGTAGAAACTGTCAGGTTTCAAACTGGATCGTGTAAGTTTGGACTTGGGCGGCTGTTTACACTGTAGATGAAATGTTTACCGCGGGACTTGTGAAACAAATAGTAACAACTCAAGTCCGAGGATGCAGCCTATCTCTGAGCACAGGTGCGTCAACTTGAACGCGGAGCGGGACGCCGGCTTGCTTTGTTTGCTCTGCTCAAACAGCGGCACATCTTCACCTCTCGATTGCAGCCAGGACGGCATCAGCTCCTGTCTTACCTGTGCATTCTACCAAGGGTCTCATAGCCCTCCTAGGGTTTATCCTAAAACAAATCTTATTTTCGTACCTCGTCCGCTGTGGTTCAGTGGTTGTCTTGTTTACATTACATAAGAAATTAACGATTCGAGGGCAATACTGTATACACGGTGAACCATAAGTAATGTCCTTAATTTCATGGGTGCGTCTGAAGGAACGGAGAACAATACATTCACTGTCTCTTCTGTTTAGAATCATGCATACTTCTACTCCGAATTATCTGTTATCGCGCTTTCAATTTCTTACAACTCTTCGAAACCGAC
This sequence comes from Periplaneta americana, assembly GCF_040183065.1. Classification (NCBI taxonomy): domain Eukaryota; kingdom Metazoa; phylum Arthropoda; class Insecta; order Blattodea; family Blattidae; genus Periplaneta; species Periplaneta americana. The sequence continues at coordinate 224,526,859 of NC_091117.1, forward strand.
ACCAAGCACTTCTTTCTATCCCTCATCATAGAACGTCTCTATACTCATCCTCCTATACAATATAAATACCTGTCCACACCTGTGGAGTAACGGCTAGTGCGTCTGGCCGCGAAACCAGGTGGCCCGGGTTCGATTCCCGGTCGGGGCAAGTTACCTGGTTGAGGTTTTTTCCGGGGTTTTCCCTCAACCCAATATGAGCAAATGCTGGGTAACTTTAGGTGCTGGACCCCGGACTCATTTCACCGGCATTATCACCTTCATCTCATTCAGACGCTAAATAACCTGAGATGTTGATAAAGCGTCGTAAAATAACCTACTAAAATAAAAAAAAAATAGAAATACCTCGCCTCTGGAATTCGTTACCTAATGACGTCAGAGACTGCCGGACTTTATCACAATTCAAAATTAAATTGGAAAATTTTGTCTTATTTAATGCTTTTTAGGTATTGCTAGAAGTGTTGATTTGTGTTTTTTACTCTAGATTAAAATCGCAAATTTCTTGTTTATGTTAGTTAATTAGTCAGGATACAATTAATTATGATACTTAATCACTCATTTAAAGTTTGTGTGACTGCAACCTGTGTATATTTTTGTGTGACTTTACTTTGTTTTTAGTGTTTTTTTTTTTTCCTTTTTATTTCTGTTATTGTATTTGAATTTCTGGCGGTGTGGAAGAGAAAGCCTGATGGCATTAACTACACCAGAATAAACAAACAAACAAACAAACAAATAAGTAAGTAAGTAAATAAGTAAATAAGTAAGTAAGTAAATAAGTAAATAAGTAAATAAATAAATAAATAAATAAATAAATAATTTCAGGGGGTTATTATTTGAAATAAACTCGAATAAAAAGAGTTTAATACAAGTTTGTTCGTTTTTGCATCCCTAAAATTCCTACTTGATTTTTTTCAAAATCCTGTCCAATCTGTGTTCAATGTCGTCAACAATGCCGCCTCGCGCCTCGTATCGCGGTGTAATCAAATAAAAACAATAATACCATAGTATACGGCATATTAGTTATTACATCATATCTTTATTCTTTACTATCTTTGGAAGTTGATTTATTTTTTATAGGATTTAAGGTTGTGAAACTTGGACTCTCACTTTGAGAGAGGAACATAGGTTAAGGGTGTTTGAGAATAAGGTGCTTAGAAAAATAATTGGGGCTAAGAGGGATGAAGTTACAGGAGAATGGAGAAAGTTACACAACACAGAACTGCAAGCATTGTATTCTTCACCTGACATAATTAGAAACATTAAATCCAGACGTTTCAGATGGGCAGGACATGTAGCACGTATGGGCGAATCCAGAAATGCATATAGAGTGTTAGTTGGGAGGCCGGAGGAAAAAAGACCTTTGGGGAGGCCGAGACGTATATGGGAAGATAATATTAAAATGGATTTGAGGGAGGTGGGATATGATGATAGAGAATGGATTAATCTTGCTCAGGATAGGGACCAAAGGCGGGCTTATGTGAGGGCGGCAATGAACCTCCGGGTTCCTTAAAGCCAGTAAGTAAGTAAGTAAGTAAGTACCGTAAAGTAATAGGGTTTTTCGGTGAATTAGCTTGTTTGTGACGCTTCTTAACTACACTTATAATTACTATAGATATTTGTTTGGAACGTCCCGCGCCGTGGCGTCGTGGTCTAAGGCATCCTGCCTAGAACTCGCGTTACGGAATGCGCGCTGGTTCGAGTCCTCATGGGGGAAGAAATTTTCTCATGAAATTTCGGCCAGCGTATGGGACCGGTGCCCACCCAGCATCGTGATGCACTTGGGGAGCTACGATAGGTAGCGAAATCCGATTACGCAAACCAGCTATAATGGCTGGGGGGCTCATCGTGCTAACCACACGATACCTCCATTCTGGTTGGATGATCGTCCACCTCTGCTTCGGCATGTGGGCGTAAGGCCAGCAGCCGGCTGCTCGGTCTTGGCCCTTCACGAGCTGTAGCGCCACGGATTATTATTATTATTATTATTATTATTATTATTATTATTATTATTATTATTATTATTATTAATATTAAATTTGGCTCTGATTGACTGGACGGTGTGACTTTTGGTGTTCCAAATAAGTACTTTAGTACGATTCTTGGCATCTTCAGTGCAGTCCCTAACCGGGCATCTATAATGAACACCGATCAAAATACCCCTCATTTCTCGTGAAAAACAACAACTGAACGTATGGGCGAATCCATAAATGCATATAGAGTGTTAGTTGGGAGGCCGGAGGGGAAAAGACCTTTAGGGAGGCCGAGACGTAGATGGGAAGATAATATTAAAATGGATTTGAAGGAGGTGGGATATGATAGAGAATGGATTAATCTTGCTCAGGATAGGGACCAGTGGCGGGCTTATGTGAGGGCGGCAATGAACCTGCGGGTTCCTTAAAAGCTAGTAAGTAAGTATTATTATTATTACAGTAGAACCTCTATTATCCGTGGTAATGAAGGGGATGGGCTGAACGGTTAATCGAAAAAATAGGATAATCCGTAACATGAAAGACTTTCATAAATTAAGTGCATAATGCAGTTCTGTTTCGTAATTTTCTTAGTGATCATGTGTTTTAAGACGTTAAGTAGTGGATCAGTCTAATTATTGTCAATGACGGGTTTTTAAGGGTCAGGAAACTGCCTATGATTGCCATCTGTGGAAAGGTGGGAAAAGTATGCGTCTCATATTGCAGATTTAAGTAATTTATACTCTTTATCCTTATTTTTTTTCTTTATTAAATCTCGCACTTGTAAGTCCAATCTCGTATAGTGGTGTGAGATGAACCACAGTTCCTCTTTTCCAAAAGCACTCAATTATTTTCACTTTTCTTCGATACTTAGCATAGCACAACATGTTTTCTTTTGGCACTTGTGGAAGACGTCTTGCAGAGAAGTTACACAGTCACTCAAACAGTAGATCATACTGTATAAGGGCAAAAACTTGTAATTGCACTCTCTAAAAAAATGATACTAATATAATGTACAATACTCAATATATTTTCTGTAGCAAAAAATAAAAAGAATAGAGTAACAGACAGATAATCCGGCAATCGGTTAATAGGGTGACGGATAATCGGGGTTCTACTATATTATTATTATTATTATTATTATTATTATTATTATTATTATTATTATTACTATAATTATCCCAAAAGTTGTAAATGTCCACCTTTGAAAGAAGCCACGTATGTCAAATATCTGGGTATCATTATTGATCAGAATTTAAAATGGCCTCATCACATTACTTATCTTTGTAAGAGGCTTCGTAAAACAATTTATAAATTCGTTAATCTTCGATGCTACTTACCTATTAGAGTTCTACGCAATGTTCATTTGGCCATTATTCAGTCTATCATTCAATATGGTATAATTGTTTGGGGTGGAAGTACAAAAATTAATCTTAGTCCGTTAAATTTACTACAAAAACGAATAATTAAAATTTGTTTGAAGAAACGTTTCGATTATCCAACTAAATTAATTTATTCTGAATTTAATGTATTTAATATTGAACAAATTTATAAGTATACGCTGTTAAAATTTTATCATAAAAATCGTAATAAGTTTGTATTACAGACACACAATTATGACACAAGACGAAATATTAATTCAACATTAGTAGAACCTAAATGTCTCACATCTGCTGGTCTAAAGCATAGCATTAATTTTGGCCCTCGGTTGTACAATGCTTTAACTAAATTACACCCAGAACTTCTAACATGTAACCCACTAACATATAACAAGAAAATTAGAAACGTGTTAATATCTTCAATTTGATTAAATAAATTTATAGCCTACGTGTATGAATTAATCAACCTATATTATATTCGTATTCTATAATTTTGACATATATATTAGTCCTACTTTTCACGTGCGATATTATTCTTGTCAAGTGTTAATATTATATTATATAATTCCATTGCCGCTGTAATTATATTTTAGTTCCTATTTTATTTTACTTATTTATTTATATTATTATTATTATTTTTTATTTTAATATTATATCTGAACTGCGACCGAGCACGAGCGCTGCTCATTCGGTCTCAAATTTTGTTAATACTACTGTATCTTCTTTTTATATTGCTTGTATTATTTTATTTGTATTTCTCTTTGTTTGTTTTGTAATTATATTTCTTTATTCTGTATATTTGAATTTAAATAAATAAATTAAATTAAATTAAATTTGTTTGGAACTGTGCTAGGGAATGATTGAGGAACTTACTGAAAAATAATGACTAAAATAAATAAACTGTGTGAAATACACGAGATTTGTTGTTGTTTAATACTGTTTATTACATCGCTTTTGCTCTGCAAGCTTGGTAATGCAGCCGGCTACTGTTTCATGCAGACACTACCAGCTACATCGCTGTAGTCTGTTTTTGCGACTAGGTAAGTTACTTTTCTCGTTTTGGTCTTGACGCTGTACAGCTATTTCAGTATGATGGAAAACGTGTTATTTGCTTTGTACTAAACTACAACTAACTATCGCAGCGCACGTATTGTGCCATATGACTGCTATGGTTACACCGCACAGCTCGTGGCCATATGCTACATGTACCTTGTTTGTATAGGTACGCTGCAACGTGAACAATGCACGCACCGTTCTCTTGACAACATTGCTTTAATACTTCACTTGAGACGTTCTACTTCAAACAATATAATTTGAACTGGTAATGAAAATTACGGGAAAACGGCTGAACGGATTTTAATAAATGACCCCTCATTCTGAAGCTTGGAACCCAAAGGTTTTAGAAAAATAGTAGTTTTCAGTGAAATGTCAATTTTTCAACATAATTTTCCTATTTTGTAAAATCCATCTGTCGTCACTAATTGCATTTCAGAATAAAACAAAACACACACTACAGTAAACAATATTACACGAAGGCCATGATCTGCAAGAATGCTGACATATTTAGAGCTCAAATTAAATTGGTTATTAAAAACTTAACTTACTAAAAATAATTTACAGCTTCGATTCTGTGGTGTGTAATTTTCTGGGTACAGCTGTGTATTGGATATTAAAAACTACAAAACTTGAGTTGGTTTGATGACATTATTACCATTAGAAATGAAAATATTATTATAGTTAATGCCATGATGTGACTATTTTTCATTAATCCTACTGTTAAGGCTACTATAGATGATATGAAAGTGAAACATTTTGGGGTTATATAAGTAGATGTACAGAATATACAGAATATCTTAAATTAGATGTTAATTTATATAATTTACTGAGTGGTGGCTATATAGTATATGTTATTTAAAACTATAAAACTTACGTAAGATAATAATTTTGTTATTAAAAATAAAATATTTTTGTAGTTATTAATCAAGTGGGGTTGGGTCTTTTTCATATATTTAATGGCGGTGTGGTGTCGATTTATATGCATCATTCTCATCAGTATTGGCTCGAGAGAGCGTAAAAATTAGAGTTCCTAAGGAAAGACCAAAAGGTATTACTTACTGATAAAATATGAGGCCTACAAGATTTTGTAGTTTCCCGATCATTTCAGCAAGATCTCTTAGCAGGATAAAATGATTTTATCCTTTACATTTCAAGGTAGTTTACAAAACATGCAGCAGCTATACCAAGATGCTACGTCTATTGTTCGATCCGCAATGACCTGAAATAGCTATTGCTTTACTCCCACATGAAAAACCGACTGATCGTCCTGACATTGTTACTTGCGTTTTCGCGTTCAAACTAAAAAACTGAAGGTGTATAGGTTCAAGAAAAAGTATTTGGCATAAAAGAACCATTCAGAGGGAGTATATTTCATTATTATGGAAGCAAATAACTTTCAGAATGTCTGATATTCTTCATTGAAAATAAATCTGAAAAATGTTTATTTGAACGTCTAATGAACTTAGTTTGCAGTATTTGCTGCACAAGCCACTAGTAATTATTTATTTTTTCGTCGAAATTAAAAATGTTATGTGATATATTTCTGTTTCTGGTGTTGGCATCATTCATGACATCACTTCCGTAGAAGTTTCATGATCATAGTCGTTGTCGTTGTTATGTGGTAACTGGCTGTTGCTGTTTGTGTGAAATTCGTTAGTCACATTTCAGAATGTGGGATACAGAACAACGCGCAAATATCAATTTTTTTTTGCACAAATCTTGTTCAGAGACATTAAGAATACTTATGGTGAAGCAACAATGAAAAAATGTTTTTCTGAAGGTCGACCGGACGGCCTTCATTCTGAAATGCGACGAACAAATATCACACAAACAACGGCCAGTTGCCACGCAACAACAATGACTATGATCATAAAAACGTCTACGAAAGTGACGTCATGAATGATGCCAACACAAGAGACAGAAATATACCACTTAACTTTATTCATTTCGGCGAAAAAGATATATTCCGAAAATTATTTGAACCGAGTAGTATGTATGTATGTATATACAGTACGTATGTATGCGTGTATGTTTGTACAGTGTTAGAAAAACGTTTTGTAGTACAGATACTTTAAAAGTCCCAGAAAGGAGGCAGTGCGTATGATCAGACATACAACGAAACAAAACTAATTTTATCACCTCAACTAGTTCTTCTCTTTTGAGCCAGGTCGCTCATCCTCTGATCATGCACACTGGATTTACAAAGTATCTATGCGACAAGTTTTAGGAATGCGCGCCAAATTTAGTTGGAAAATGAATACTGAAATTTGAGTATTAGAAACAGAAAAGTTCAATTCCACAGTTTTGTGCTTTTATTTTCATTTCATTAATTTTCCATGTTTGTGGAACAATATATTTCATATAATATTTAATCCATACCATTCTCAGTGATTTTAAGAAAATATTAAACGTTGTCTATTAATGTGTCAGTGTTGTTTTTAGGCAGCTCAGAAATATGATTTGTTTATCGTCGGAGCACACTACTTTAATTTCTTTTATTATAATGTGAAATATTCAGTAACCCGCTTAAATAGCAACCAAATTATACCAGATTATACTAACGCAACTTTTATCAGGCCATGGGAAATTTGGGTCCTATCTAGAACGATTTAAATTACATAAGGACAATGGGTATTTATGTGTCTGTGAGGAACAGCAGACTGTGGACCACCTTTTGTTCATTGTCCAGTGTTCGAAAACAAAAGATTTATTTTGGTCGGACATTTACATATGACAAACCACTATTCAACGTGTTCACAAAAACGTGCTGTTATAAAAAGTTTTGTACTTTTATATGTAATATATTTAAGAACTTGTAAATAATTCAAATTAATATAGTAGATATAAGTGTTAATTTTAAGTAGCAAGACTGGGTTACCCACGTCAAATGAATTCTCATTATAATAATATAAACTCAGGCTATAAATATAACCCTAATGTACTTTCGGGTAAAATATGGTTCAAGAAATTGTATATTCAAATAAATAGATAGATAGATAGATAGATAGATAGATAGATAGATAGATAGATAGATATAGATAGATAGATATAGATAGATAGATATAGATAGATAGATATAGATAGATAGATATAGATAGATAGATAGATATAGATAGATAGATAGATATAGATAGATAGATAGATATAGATAGATAGATATAGATAGATAGATAGATAGATATAGATAGATAGATAGATAGATATAGATAGATAGATAGATAGATAGATATAGATAGATAGATATAGATAGATAGATAGATAGATAGATAGATAGATAGATAGATAGATAGATAGATAGATAGATAGATAGATAGATAGATAGATAGATAGATAGATAGATAGATAGATAGATAGATAGATAGATAGATAGATAGATAGATAGATAGATAGATAGATAGATAGATAGATAGATAGATTCATTCATTTATTTTATTCCATAGATCTTACATGAGCAATGAAGCTTTAAGATGTGGAACATGTCAACATTTTACAATATTACAATTACAATTTTTACAAATTTTTATAGTTTTACAATTTAGTAATTTTCTACAATTTTTACAATGTTGTACAATTTTTTTTTTTTTTTTACATTTTGGCGAGATGTAGTGAGATGAAATGAGGTCCGAGGATTCGCCAAAATATTACCCGGCATTTGCCTTTTCGGTGGGGGAAACCTCGGAAAAACCCAACCAGGTAATCAAATCAAAGGTGTTGATGCCAAGGACTCGCCATAGACCATCCGGCTTCAGTCCCACGGCTGTGGAAAACCTCGGAGGAAACCAAAGTCCAAAGGGGGATCCAACCCAAGCCCGAACGCAGCTCCGGATCAGCAGCCCAGCGAGTCTGCCGACTGAGCTACATCGATGGCTCTACTAAAAGTATACAATACATAGCCAATCAGATTATTAAATTTACAAACGCAAACGATCATTCATAAGTTGAGCTATATTATAACACAAAACAATTTAATTAAATTTAAGGCATAAACAATTCAACCAGTTGTGATATACAGAAATTGATAATACATATCATGCAAACTACTTCAAATTACAAACACAAACAATTTATCAGTAGAGCTATATAGATTACTATTCAATTTAAAGCATATACAATTCATCGGCCAAAACTATACAAATATATACAATACAAAGTAGCATACTTTCATTAAGCTATACAAATTTGTGCAATTAATATCAAGTAGATTAATTCAATTCAATTCAATAGATAGATAGATAGATATAAGTAGGTAGATAGGTAGATAGATAGATAGACAGACAGACAGATAGATAGATAGATAGATAGATAGATAGATAGATAGATAGATAGATAGATAGATAGATAGATAGATAGATAGATAGATAGATAGATAGATAGATAGATAGATAGATAGATATTTAGTATGCTGCATTGCAAATTTTCCTTTCTAAGAAACTTGATAAATTCTAAAATTTTCTAAATTACTGAATCATGAATCATGTCGGAATAATCCTAATTTTGATATTTTATAACCAGACATATTCCAGGCTGAGTGTTGAGTTTTATGAATAATCTCACAAAGGCGTTAAAGCCAGCTCGTCGCCTTGTTTTCTGGGAAGGCCTTGGTGGTGCAAATACATCGAGCGAGCCCTGACAAGGCTGTGTTCGTTTACCGGAGTAAATCTTGCATGCGCAGGAACATAAATAAATACGTGTGTACAGTCATAAAACGAAATATGTGTACATTTTGATATCTGTTTCATAATGACTGTTAATACAACCATTACAGCTCCATTAAGCATGGCACGTTGTTAAGCGATTGTAAACATGCCTCCGAGCTCTGTGACGTAGAGCGACCGTCACTAATTGCAAAGCGTTGATATCACAATTTTGCACTGACTTATTTAGTGGGCGATCCGAAGGGCATATTTCACTGTTTACAATAGATCATGGTACAACCATAAAACAGAGATATATTATTCCATATTGTTCTAAATCCATATCGAAATATACGGCTGGTTCATAAAACAGTTTTCAGCCACAATATTTTAGCTGAGATTGCTAAATACAAAACTTTCAATTTAACCAATACAACAGTTTGTCCATAATAAAATTAACGGTCAAGCAGAATTTAAAACTTTTATAAATTTTGTCTTAGAACTGAGCTTGTTTCTATCATCATTATTATTTACTAGTAAGCAGTGTTGCCACTTTAGTACAATTGTATAGATCTGGTACAATTTTAAGTGATCTGTAACTTTCTTGATACAATAATTTTCAATTATTTGACACAATCTGTACTTTCTTCTATTTTTTTTTGGTGTGAAAACAGACATTATTATAACTGGCTTTTAAGGGAGTTCAAAAAAATATGATTGCTAGCAAGTTGGTAGTACCAACGCTGTGATTATTATTGACAGCCGACAATCAGATTTATAGCTTACTTTAAGTCAACACATTAACAGAGAATGTAAATAACTAGAAACTATAGTATTGAAGTTTTATTTTCTTTCATTAATCTCTTGACCCATTGGCCATTGTTGACATATATTACTGCGATAACTGCCACCGCTGTAAAAAGCAGGACTGATTATGATGCAAATTGTAAGCGCTTGTTTGTTAAAATGACTACGACAATGCATTTTATCTTCATGTGTATTGTATTTCGAAATGGAAAATACTTTCTTGTTGCTCTTCGATGAAGACATATGAAAAAGGTCTGCTGAATTCTAATGCATCTAAAGAATTAAAAATGGACAGGTATGTTGGCTTTCTGAGATACAACATTATAAATTATTAGTATTATTAAGATAATTATTGCAAGTATAACAATTATTATTATTATTATTATTATTATTATTATCATTATTGTTATTATTATTTATTATTATTACCTTCGTTTTGCATTGTATAGTATAGTATGGGTTCGTTGCTAGTACTGATGAAACTATTATATTTACTTTGTATTTGATATGGGAATGACGGATTTGAACTGGAATGCATCAAATCCACCACGTCCAGAAAAGGATGAGAAATAGAAATAAACTATTTTATTTTATTGGGTTATTTTACGATGCTGTATCAACATCTAGGTTATTTAGCGTCTGAATGATATGAAGGTGATAATGCTGGTGAAATGAGTCCGGGGTTCAGCACCGAAAGTTACCCAGCATTTGCTCGTATTGGGTTGAGGGAAAACCCTGGAAAAAACCTCAAGCAGGTAACTTGTCCCGACCGGGATTCGAACCCGGGCCACCTGGTTTCGCAGCCAGACGCGCTGACCGTTACTCCACAGGTGTGGACAATAGGAATAAATATCAATATTAGAATTGTATATATGAAATTGATAATAGTATATAACTTGGACACATTGTTTAATGTATGTGGTAGCTTTGTAAGTAAATAAATAAAAATAAATAAGTAAATAAATAAATAAATAAATAAATAAATAAATAAAATAAATAAATATCCGTTTCTTCTTCTCGAAATTTTTCTCGCCATAATTAATTAATTTGTTCTAGTCTTCTTTCTTCGTCAGCATTATTCTGTATATAACTTTGGAGTTTTAAGGAGTTATGTAATGTTGTTAAAATCATTTTTTTTAATCTAATAAATCATAGCGTCTGCAAAACATTGAGGTTTATTTAACTATAAATAATTAATATAATTATGAAATAATTAACGTGTATTTTCCTGCTTGTTCTTCAATCTTTAATATCCAGAATCTGTGCAGCATTCGTTGGTAAATCCACGGCCGATATGATGCTCCCTTCGCGAGCATCAAGTCGGCCGTGGTAAATCATAATATTCTAAGTAGGGCTATTCTCAGGACGTTCGCAAATTTTCTGTAGTACTGCAGTATTGCAACAGACTTTCTGTAACATGTAGGCCTACTTCTCATATTCTGTAAATCAGTGCTCTATTTACTGTTAATATTAATAATTTTAAGTTAATGGATTTATACAGTAACATTCATGTTTGTTCCAATAGCAGAATTTACTACCAAACGTAGTGATAGTCTGGGGATGAAATTCCCTAAAGAGCAACGCGTAATACGAAACCAGTTTTCGTTCTGTTCTCTGATTGGTCAGTCTGATACGTGATCTGTAGGCTCCTACAAACAACTACACAACTTACGTTTTTAACAGTGGAACGCTAAGAAATTACATACGGAAAGTTCTGTAAATTTCAGCGATCGCTTGCGAAAGCCTTCTAATTTTTCCCTCCCTTGAGCAGTATAAACGACGCCATGTTTTTAGTATCGGGTTTTACCTTGTGTTGTGCGTTTGATGGTTGATGAAGATTAAATATTTAGTATTATTGTGATTGATATATAATTACTTAGTGCACTTGAATTGAAGTGGATTTACAGTGTTATAACATGAACAGCTGGCAGCAAGAAGACAAGACGTAGGTAAGACTATGAAATTAATTTAAAAAATTTTGTAGTGGGTTGTTCGGAATATAACGATGCTCAAAGATGATTCAATTGAAAATTTCACATTAAATTTATTGTTGTAACAGCTTGGGGGGAATTGAGGTTTGATGTTACAGAGATATATTCCCAGTAAGTATCAAATAACAAATAAGGATGTAATGCTTGCTTGGTTATGACAGGAGAAGTGCCAATGGTAAAGGGTTCTGGTCTGTCGTTCTTGCCATGTATTTCATTTCTCCTTGCTTCGTATACTGCCTACTGGTTCACATACGTTACGATGAGTACATTACAAGATGAAGAGAAAGCGGTCATGCTACTGTTGCCAACGAAATGTTACGTTTAAACAGAATGTTTATATGAGTAACGGAATGTGTTTTTGAAAGGTTATATTTCAGTTTAAACTAGCGCTGAGCTAGTTTCCTTCCTATTTCGCTTACGTATTTTAAACTGCCTTACCAGTGATACCAACGTAATTTAGGTGACATTACGAAAGTTTCACGCTAGTGTAATTCATACTATAACTTGTATATACTAATATGGGGCAGGTTAGGTTAGTTTAGGCTTTCGTTATGTCTTGCATACACAAATCTGGGGCAGGACAGGACAGGTTAGGTTAGGTTAGGTTAGGTTAGGTTAGGCTTTTGTTATGGCTTGCATATAGGAACCTGTGACAAGTTGGGTTAGATTAGTTTTTTTTTAATGCGTTGCATATGCGAATCGGTGACAGGTTAGGTTAGGCTTTTGTTATGCCTTGTATATACCAATATGTGCAGATTTTCAAAGTTTAGTGATTTTTATTTATTGATATCAGTACTGGCTAGCGTAATGGCATATGTACAAACGAAGTTACATTATGGAAACTGTGTTTTATTTCACTATTACTCTACTTGTTGTGCTTCACATATTCTTAAACATTTGGTACATTTTTTGGTAATTTCCTATAAGACAGGCAAAATCCAACATGGCTGACGGAAACTACCAAAACGTTCTGCCAACTATGAAGTTCAAATGTCACCAGACATCACAAAATCAAAGATGGAAAATCGAAAATTTATTCATATTTTTAAAGAAGAACAAGCCCTTCAAAAAATGAAAATATGTTTAATTTTTCATCTTTGATTTTTATGGTGTTTGGTGGCATTCGAACTTCATAGTTGGTAGTACTTTTGACAGTTTTCGTCCGCACTTTACCCCCACAAATCACTAATACATAAAAACAAAACAATAATTTATCACCTCATCAAACAAAATTCAATCCTCATTGACATCTTCAATGACAACCACTTACTTCACTTCCATTATGACACAGGCTTTAAGGCAATCTAAACTTAAACCATGCAGCTAACAAAGAACTAAACCAGCACTTTGTCGTACAGTCAAGTTCACATAAATAACCATGTATTGATACAAAATGAAATTCTCTTTGAACTCTTATTACACCTTAACTTGTACGGAAAATTCGGTAAATAATTCCTTGGAACCATAGGAACAGTTTTCTCCTCGACAATCGACACAATTTTTATTCACCAGCGAAAGAATAAACTAAAATCGACACAAAATTTAATACTCTGTTCTATATTCACACATCTTTCACAGATATCATAAAATGACAAACTTTCAATAACTTTGCCCATCAAACACAATATAATGCCACTCGCGTCAAACAACCAAGAACAACATACTGACGTCATTACCTATCCAAAATTAACGAAAATTCTAGAACAAATGATGACAAAACCAATCAAATCGAAGGAAAACCATAAAATGACAAACTTCCAATAGCTTTAGCCAGCAAAACAGTATAACAACACTCACGTCAAACAACCAAGAACAACTGACAACGTCATTACCCATTCAAAATTAACCAAAAATTCTAGAACAAATAACAACTATAACCAATCAAATTGAAACAACATCACGGCGACACCTAGTAAAAAAACCTAGAACTAACATATAAAAGTCACTAAAAATCACTAACATTTAACTCTAAGGTAAAAAAGTTGGTAATACTTAATACATCCAACCAGGTTCCCGTCTTCTATGAATTTACCCATTTTTCAACTATATTTGCGAAGTATTTCATGTGACCTCACCAGTTTGTAGGATTGCTGGAAGGGCATAAATAGCCATAGTCGTTGAAGCGCCCTTTTTAAACCCCACTAAGTGACTAACTAGGATTGCTGGAAAGATGATCAGTTAACCGGGGGATTGCGTTGTGGGGATACTTTTAAGAATATTTAAATAGTTAAGGGGTCTAACTTTGTCTGTAGTGTCTTTGAGATATATAAATGTCTTTGTTTTTTTTTATATCTTTTTTCTACTGGTTTAACTAGTAAGTACGATTCGTCATAAAGTAGAGTCTATCCGGAAAAAAACGTCCATGGCTAAGATCATTACTAAACCAAAGCATTTTCCCTTATGTAGTAAACTAGGTTAGGTTTTTTTGTATTAGCTGCAATTAAGTTCATTACAAATCATTTTGTTTTATGCCGCTCGATAAATTTAATGTAGGCGTGTGTACAGAAAAATGTCTGCGTGAAATCTCTGTGCACAATAAACACTTGACGTGAAAACAGGTTTCTAATCTGGAAATTTATTTATAATCAGCTTCCGATAATGTTACGGTGCATTTTTGCCTTTCCAAAGCTACTATAACTTTAATGCAAATTCCTTCTTTTGATTTTTCGTTTTTTAAACTAACCATTCAGAGTTCTATCTTCCTCTCAACGTCTGTGTTGATTAAATTTACCTTCGTTGAAATTTCGTACCGAGCATCGTATTTACTGTTTATTTCTTTCATTTTATAAGTAATAGCAATTTTGATAAGCCATCGTTACGACGGTAAATGTCCAATTGTACTTTTTATGATGCAGTAGTATAATTCGACCAATAGGTAAATCTTCGATTCCGTTACACAACATAGGAAGAAAAAAAACGTAATTAAATCGACTAAATTAGCGTTGAAGTAGTTCCCTTCGTACTCAGTTTATATACCTTGGATATACGAATATATGACAGGTTAGATTTGGTCAGTTTAGACTTTTGTTATGCCTTGCATATACGATCAACTGCATCTCCACAAAAAAATCCTATAGGCCTAGGTATGAATTCAACTATTTTCACTTCAGAAATCATTGTAATTACCTCAATGGTAGTTTCACACTTACGTAATTGAAAATAACCTCAAAATTGTAGTATACCGCTGTAAAATAAGTTGTAATGACTACGAAAATAATAAACCCATCCAATACGCAACAAATATATTCGTTTCTCATATACCCAACTGATATTCTCAGGTCCACACCTGTGGAGTAACGGTCAGTGCGTCTGGCCGCGAAACCAGGCGGCCCGAGTTCGAATCCCGGTCGGGGTAATTTACCTGGTTGAGGTTTTTTCCGGGGTTTTCCCTCAACCCAATACGAGCAAATGCTGGGTAACTTTCGGTGCTGGACCCCGGACTCATTTCACCGGCATTATCACCTTCATTTCATTCAGGCGCTAAATAACCTAGATGTTGATACAGCGTCGTAAAATAATCCAATAAAATAAAATATTCTCAGACTTTTTCACATAAAATAATCACGTAACGCAGTGGTACCACCATTATGTCCAGGGTGAATCTGATTGTGTACCTATCTACCAGAAAGCGTATATGTAAGGTATCCGGAAGTCTGAAGAAACCGGACCTAACCTGTCATTGTATTGTATTGTATTGTATTGTATTTATTAACATTCCATGGTATTCATACATGCTTTACAGCAAGAATATGGAACAAGTCAAAGAACTTAATACTATTTAAAGTCTTAATTTATAGTCACAGTGTAGATGAAATATATACAGACGAGATTTACAATATAGTCTACTAGTACAACACATAGTTTTAGTATCAATTTCATGAAGTGTTTTTGAATGTCATGAATTCACCTACAGAATAGAAGGCGTGAGAAATTAGGTACTTCTTTAATTTGGCCCTAAATAATCTTATGTTTTGAGTTTCATTTTTTATATCGATAGGGAGGCTATTAAAAATTTTTACTGCCATATAACGCACTCCTTTTTGATAGCATGATAGACTTGCCGATGGAGTATGAAAGTCATTTTTTGACGTGTATTTATGCTATGAACTATGATCCTCGATCTTACGAAAACTTGATTGATTTATTTTTCCTAGATATTTGTAAAGACATACTAGCTCTCCGTTTCATTTCATCATGAAATAACTCAACATAAATCAGATGTAGAGCTCGGGGATTGTTATATTAATTTTATTGTGTAACTACATTTGTAATCTTTCTCTACATCACTGCCTACAACAATATCCGTACAGAAGACGTATAAAACACCGGCACCACTGCAGTCAGTAGAAATTAAATAATGAACTGGTCATAATATTACGTAAATATGAATAATAATAATAATAATAATAATAATAATAATAATAATGATAATGATAATAATAATAATTAATAATTTACTTATTTAATGTGGCAGAGCTAAGGCCAGTAGGCCTTCTCTTCCGCCCAGCCAGACTCTAATTCTAATAGAATACATTTGCTTACATAGTTATTACATTAATATCTAGATCATAAAACAACATGAAAGTAAATAATGAAAATTGGATAAGTAATGTTAGTGTGACAATAATAAACATTGGTAAGAAATAGTTATAATAATAATAATAATAATGAGATAATTTAGATATTTATCTGTGATATATATAACAATTAAACATTGAGAAACTTGAAACAGCTATTATTGTTAACAAGAATTGTTAGAAAAATATCTCGTTAGCCTATTCTTAAATTGGTTTGATGTGTGACAGTCCCTGATATTACTATATTACTCGGTAGGGAATTCCAAAGCCGAGGAACAGGCACAGTGAAAGAAGATGAATATGAGGATGTTCGGTGGGATAATAATAATCATATAGATAGCCCATTTGCAGCGACACTTGTCCACAACATGTAGTTAATATGATCTTCGCAATAGAAAGCCAAGATGGCGTGTCTTTTTTATTTTTTAGCTCGTAGGTCTCCGGATTTCTGTATCCGGAGTCTGCTCATAGTGAGGAATCTCAACAGAAAATGTGCGTTATCTCGACAACGGTTAATTTACGGACCAATATGTATTGGAGCGTTTCTGCTTGGATTAGTTTGTACTTTTCATCTGTGAAATATTGACCATTACTTTTGAAACCCCCGTTATATCCTGCGTTCTTGTATAAATGTGCTAAATGTCGAAAAAAATTCGTGAAAATAATAGCAAGACATTTCGACGATCACAGCGACGACTGTGACGAAAATGAGTAATAATTAAATTCCCTCACATCTTCAGTGCTTACCAACGGTTGTCCGGTCTTTAAGGAATATGTGTCTCCAGAGTTCCGAATTTAATGCAGATATACAAAAAGTCTTACAGCGAGTTTAATGGTAGTGCTATTTATAATTTATGAGATTGCTGTACAGCACGAGGTTTAAGTCTTTGGTCTTTAAAACGCTTGGATTTTTGTTAGCAAAGGCAAGAACTCTCACAAGAAATGTTTAAACAACACTGAAATAATTCTCCGGATCTGATACATGGCCGCAGAGTTTGCCAAGAGTAATCTGTTAACGTCTACGAACGAAATACGAGCTCAACTACCGTGCATTAAACGCATTTCTTGCGTTACTTCCACTGCCTGAATCAGAATAGTTGCATTGCATTTGATCACGTAACAGACTAATATAATATAATATAATATAATATAATATAATATAATATAATATAATATAATATAATATAATATAATATAATATAATATAATATAATATAATATAATATGATATAATATAATATAAAGTTTTACAAAATATATTAATCAATGGTACAGTACAGCAAGCAAGTAAGAAATACTATGCTGCAAATAAGCACAAATTTTCCCTCCTCGTCAGCAATACCAAGGTCTGAATTTTCCTTGTTCTGATGTGATAGCGTTGTGATGTCACATAGCCTAAGTCGTGGCTAACAGGCTTCGGCACGAATCGAAGTCACGTGGTTATCATGATCTAGTCATGGTCATCTTGACAATCGCCTAATATAAGTGCATGTTCAAAATTCTGAAAAACAAAGGAATTGCTATATTAAACTCATGTTAAACGTGTATTTACCGAGTGGCTTGTGCAGCAAATGCTGCAAACTAAGTTCATTAGACGTTCAAATAAACATTTTTCAGATTTATTTTCAATGAAGAATACCAGACATTCTGAAAGTTATTTGTTTCCATAATAATGAAAGATACTCTCTCTCGAGCCAATACTGAAGAGAACCACGCATATAAATATCTACACCACACGCCATTAAATATATGAAAAAGACCCAACCCCACTTGATTAATAGCTATAAAAATTTTTTATTTTTAATAATATTATTATCTTACGTAAGTTTGATAGCTTTCAGTAACATATACTATATATATATATATATATATATATATATATATATATATATATATATATATATATATATACTATATAGCCGCTACTCAGTAAAATATAGGAATCAAAATCTAATTTAAGTTATTCTCTACATCTACTTATATAACCCAAAAAGTTTCACTTTCATATCATCAATATAGCATTAATATGTATAATTAATTAAAAATAGTCACTTCACGGCATTAACTACAATAATATTTCATTTCTACTAGTAATAATAACATCAAACCACCTCAAGTTTTGTAGTTTTTAATATCCAATACACAGCTGTACCCAGAAAATTACACACCACAGAATCGAACCTGTAAATTATTTTTAGTGAGTTAAGTTTTTAATAACCAATTTAATTTGAGCTCTAAATATGTCAGCATTCTTGCAGATCATGGCCTTCGTGTAATATTGTTTACTGTAGTGTGTGTTTTGTTTCATTCTGAAATGCAACACGGCCGACTTGATGATCGCTTCGCTTCTCCTGAATGCAATTAGCTAGTTCTCAGAACTGACGACAGATGGATTTTGGAAAATAGGAAAATGATGTAGGAAAATTGACATTTCACTGAAAACTACTATTTTTCCGAAAAACTTTGGGTTCTAAGCTTCAAAATGAGGGGCCATTTATTAAAATCCGTTCAGCCGTTTTCCCGTAATTTCCATTATCAGTTCAAATTATATATATAGATGTTCAGTGTTGGCCATATTATGACTAAGAATGTGACTTCGCCTAAGCCTGTTTCCACATTGTCACGGAAGGTCATGTACTCTGGATCTGAGAGGGCATACTGTACGTGTGTGTCTTTAAAGCTATTTAATCTATGCTGTTGGGCTGATTTAATTTGGCTATAAAAATATTTTCATCTTAAAGTGATGCATGTTGATTATTTATTTACCCATATTATTGATCATATTTAAAAATACTAAATGGCGAATTGTTCAAAATTGACTGTCTTATTCATTTAATTTTTTCTACATGAACTTATGCATTAAACTTAGCGACAATATATAGTGTGATGTATTTTTTGTGTTCTTGTGTTTGTGTTATATTCTTATGCTTTTTGTGATTATGTTTTGTCTTCGTATTATGTTGTCTATTATGTTGGGGTTGTATCCGTTTTCTTGTTCTATGTATTTGATTGTTTTTAGCTCTTCTTTGTAGTCTTGTTGGCTCATTGTTATGTTGAGTAGTCTGTTTACCATTTTTCGAAATGCAACTTGTATTGTGTTGGGTGATTGGATGTGTTGTGTGTGTTGTTGGTTTTCTGTATACTGGGTGTTCATTTCAAAGTTTGTCATGATGTCACTGTTGTTGGGTCACCGATTTGAAGCGAGTTTCAGCTTATATGTTAGAGAAGTTGCCTATTATTTAAGGCGTTCTTCAATCTGAACTTGAGAACGTGTACGGTATAACTTGAACGTCGTAGCAACAGATGGCGGTCTGTACGGTCTGTGTGCTACCATAACCTCTTTCGAACTGTGTTTTGCGCCGGCAAGTCGTACGCAGGGTATTTGTTATCATCGGTTGCGTACGGTAACATTCCACAACACAAATCAAATGCTCCGTGTCCATGTTGACCGTCGAAGTTAATGTCAACAAATACGTAAGTAATCGTCTTAACCCTCTCCCCATATCCCGACAGTACGTATTTCCAAACAGTTCACATTCCTGCCACTACCGGCGTTACCGTACGTATCGGTACGTACTCTTCAGAATGAACGCCGTACTTGCTAGCCAACTTCTCTGCCTCTTAGATTATACACCTGAGCTGCGGAAGTGTAGGAAGATTGAATTCTCTAGGCTCATCAGCTAGCCACATGACGGCATACAGCGAGCCAAGACACATTTTGAACTGAACACCCAGTACTTTGAATGTGTGTTTGTTGCCGACTTTTGTTATTGTGATGTCCAGAAAATTTATGGATTTGTTGTTTTCAATTTATAATGTGTAGTGTAGCTTTGGGTGTATTTTGTTTATGTGTTGATGCAGGTTTTGGATCTGTCTTTTGTTTCCTTTGTATAGTATTAGTATATCTTTTTTTTAGTAGGTTATTTTACGACGCTTTATCAACATCTTCGGTTATTTAGCGTCTGAATGAGATGGTGATAATGCCGGTGAAATGAGTCCGAGGCCCATCACCGAAAGTTACCCAGCATTTGCTCATATTGGGTTGAGGGAAAACCCCGGAAAAAACCTGAACCAGGTAACTTGCCCCGACCGGGAATCGAACCCGGGCCACCTGGTTTCGCTGCCAGACGCGCTAACCGTGTGGACTATTAGTATATCATCTACGTATCTGTGCCAATATATGATGTTGTCGGCAAGTTTGTTGTTGTTTTTGTTTAGTATGTACAGTATGTCTGTTCTGGGTGGTGTATGAAATTTCTGCTAGTATGCTGGAAACGGGTGATCCCATGGGTAGGCCTTCGGTTTGAGTGTAATATTTGTTATTGTGTGTGAAGTAACATTCCACCGACATAACAGAGTGGGGGCAAGAGCCTGTTAGATCATACAGAGCGAGGGGCGGGATGACAATGTGCTAACACATTTATATTCAAATTGAGTTAATTGGCGTCACCGACTGACAAGCCGCAGCTGTTTCGATAGCTTAGTGCTTCATTTCGCAAGTTGGATTTCGGCGTTTCGTATTTTAAAAACAGGATAATAAAATCCCACCTTTCACGTCGCGCTCACAGCGCTGACTGGTGGCGTGCCACGTAGGCTATATTCCAGAGCTTTCAAACATGTCAGTTTCCTTCCAGTTCTCCTATTTGTTGTTGAGCAAGAGTGACTTTTATATCCAGTTTCCTCAATTTCATATTACAGTTATACAATAAGAACTATATAGACTTGTTTGAATACCTGCAAGACCAAGTGCCACACTACAGCTGGATTAAGACACAGTAGGAATTATGGACCAAGACTATACAATTCAGTATTGAAAAATAATCCAGACCTAAGTAATTTACACATTCTTAAGTTTAAAAATAAAGTGAAAATGTTTGTATGATATTTGATCAATTTAATTTTTTATTTATTTATTTTTTTATTGTTACTAGCATTATATGGTACTAATTTTTATTGTATTTATCTGATGCATGTAACCTATAAGATAAAACATTGTAATAAATATAAATAGATAATTTTCTTAATTAATAACAGTGTATATCTCCAATAAATGATTCCTTAGCATCGCCACAGATACACTTGATTATACTTGTCACAATCTCTGTCACTAGAGAGTTCTTGAAATTTATATTTTCCCCGCCATTCATAAAATATTTTGATATGATACCTCTTGCACAAAAGGAGAGATCTATAACTGAAACTAGATTAATATTGTGACAGCGACGTGAGAATCGAACTCACGACCAGCGTCCCGCATGAAAGCAGATCGCACAGGCTCCACGGAACATTGAGTGACGTCGCGCGGTGGAGAGAAGAGAGAGGGTGTATTACGTCACGCGACGAGTTTGCGCGCGCATCTGGTGCTGGCAGAGAGGAGAGGGCCCTGGATTTCTCTGGAATGCCATCTCTAGAGACGGGTGGAACCTTCGAGGCTCGTCGCTGTAGATATAAATTACGGTCGCGAAGGAACGACAGCAGTTTCAGTTTTCTGAGTTTTCAGTTATTCAGTCAGTGAGAAAGCCAGAGCAAGGAAGCCAGTCTTGTGTACCGGAGTTCGACTCGAGTGTGCGTCCGCATCTGCGTCAGCATCCGAAGGCCTGAGTTCGAGTGCAGTGGACCGCAGTTGGAGGGACCTGAGTTCGAGTGCAGTGGACCGCAGTTGGAGGGACCCGAGTTCGAGTACAGTGAACTGTCTCTGAAGGTCTGTGGTTCGAGATACTGTGAACTCGAGTGACTGAGATAGAAGAACTGTGAACTGAGAACTGGTAGTTCTGATTTGTAAATAGTGCTTTGTAAATATTAGTTAAGATTAACAGTTCATTGTTGTGCGTAATAGTCCAAGTAAATTATCATTGTTGTCGGTGGAGTGCTATAACGAATACTGTGTTGAGTGAGGATCCAATTGTTGACGAGAGCGTTTAAGGTGAATTGTAGAAAGGAATTACTGTTGTGACGAATAAATCTCATTGTTGTTACTAATAAAATTACAATATATTTCAGTATTATTTGTATTTATCCTGGTAATAATGAACAGTCTGACTCGTAGACATTTTGTTTTTGCAGCATTAACTTCCCATGATTGTACGAGAAGATTCGAAGAGAACGGCAGTTACGTAGACTTTCAGCTCCCCCCTACTACCATTAATGCACAACACAATGTCAATACGGCGGTTGCTGTCGTCTGCGATACAACGAACATTTCTGTTGACCTTCGAGTTCGTCATTTTTTCCGGTTATTATATGCCTATTTAAGTTGTGTTAACTCTCGCTAGTGGTTTTATATTTTATTTTATCCGTCTTAGTATTTATTTTATTATTGTAAATATTTTTGTTTTATCACTATTATTATTATTATTATTATTATTATTATTATTATTATTATTATTATTATTATTATTAATGAATTATTTTGTATTACAATCTTTGTATCATTTCTGTCACGATTATTTTATTATTATTATTATTATTATTATTATTATTATTATTATTATTATTATTGTTACTATTATTTCTATCTTCAGCATTATTATTTGATCCCTGTACAATTTATGTAGACTACTGGACTGTACCCGAGCACGAGCATATGCTCATTTCGAGTATCTATTCACATGTATTCATTTCAAATGTAATTTGAATTTGAAAAAAAAAAAAAGTAAACCGCATATCCACGTCAATAAGTGACCAACATTAGACCACAGTCTAGTATATACAGTCACGAAGCTCAATACTTACTAATATGCAAACATAGACAGTTGAAATATGCATCCATAGACAGTTGCTAGCCACCAGGATCGCTACTATCGCTTCATCACAGACTCTTTCCCTAGCAGACGATAAAATGTATTGTACTTTCGATATCGTGTTCTTTTGAAAAAATTAACACCTTCCTTCCACTATTGAAATACGAAATACATAAGGTTTACATATTATTTTCATAAAGCATATATTTTACTTTATAAACTTAGCCTACCTTCCTGGATCTTTCGGAAGAAGGATAACTCTGACCTCTTTTTCTTAGAATTTATAGTGCAACAAACGTCTCCTTGTCCCATATTATTATTCAAATTATTGGATTTTAGCCATTTACAGTTATTACAACCGATAACGAACATTTCACAGTTTACACAACTTTTCACAACAATCCGAAATACGACACAGCCAATGCCTTTTCGATCTAGACCAGGCCGTAATGTTTGTTCGGGTTTTCTATTTCAGTGTATGGAGCTCAGTGAAATATTATATTATAACTTTATTGCGTATCATTGCTACGTTTTATTTAGTGTAATGTGTACATAAGTTTCGTGTACTTCTTGCTGCATAATATGTTGCAGAAATAAATTATAAAACTGTGTTATTTTAATGTGAAGAGAATTTTACATGTTAACATAATTTGTTCGCATCAACATTTTAAGTTTAGAATTGAAGCTATTTTGAGGTTTAATAAAAAAGAATTTACATTGTGATTTTAATTTAGCACATCTACCTTCCTTAATTGTAGACAGAAAATTTACTACCACTCCCATGAAATTAGTGTACATACGATTGTGTTACTTCGTCTCTTAGGTAGTAGATAAATACAGTAATTCAGTCTCAATTGTAGTATTAAAATACAGACAAATTGAATGTGAGGGGTATCATACATGGCATTATGTTTAATTATAATGTAGGCCTATACTTGCGAATATAGGAATATAAGTTAAATATAGCAAACATAACCTTTAATTTTCATACGACATAATATACCGGTACATATGTAATGGCAGGGCATTGGAGGCCACTAAAATTAGACAGAAAGGGGCAACTGATGTAGTAAACATAACGTATAATTTCAACATATCTAAATATCCGTGCGGTGCAACTGAAAATTATTGAATCGCGCATAAATGAATGTACAAGAATTTCGCAATATTTAATCGAAATAAAGGCAGGTATTGCACATATGAACAACGTAATTTTCACACCAAAAATAATATTACATCTTAACCAGCAAGTGAATTATGTCTGAAATGTCTCATAATAATTGTTTTAAATTTTATTAATGCAATTACACTACATTTGAAAGAAATATATGTTACTCTTTATGCATTCCAACTAATTTATATGGTTGAAAATCCGCCCTTCGTGATGAGGTTAAGGGAGTCACATGGTCTGCCTTACGGCCTGTATTAGATCACGATGGCAATGGCACAGTCTATTGTTCCTAATACTCACAGCGCTCCAAGCGGCTAGCAACTATCACGAGAAATGCAAAAAATCATCCCGAGCTTCGCGACTGTATATATTAGACTATGATTAGACTCTCACATGGTGGGCCTCTCTGACCGTAGGGACAGCACGACACTGGTCCATTGCGGAGAAGTGACATGATTAAAACAAGGCAATAGAGATAAATCTCCGCTCACACTGGGAATCTAACCACGGACCGCTAGTTTGGGAAGCCCACGCGCTATACGCCGAACCATAGTGGCGGATGGAACTATCATCTACTAATTATAATTGTAGCTGCATATTGTACAATGCGCTGCAAAAGAAATTTCGAGTCGAAGTCGCTATCGTTTTGAAATATTATCGTGTTACGGGGACTTCGTTTAGAAAACAATAGAAGTCGAGATACACAGATTATAAACTATATCATTGCTCTGTTGTCATTACATTATTGTTCGTGTATGTCTTCAATAAACTGTAAATAAGTTATGTATGAAATAATTATACAAACACTTCTAAACTGGGCAGCATTTTCTAAAGAGTTTTTATTCCATGCAAAGAAAAAATGTGTAGTTAAATGTTTAAATTAGATTCAACTAGTGGCTTGTGCAGCAAATACTGCAAACTAAGTTCATTAGACGTTCAAATAAACATTTTTCAGATTTATTTTCAATGAAGAATACCAGATATTCTGAAAGTTATTTGCTTCCATAATAATGAAAGATACTCTCACTCGAGCCAATAGTGAAGAGAACCAGGCATATAAATATCTACACCACACCGCCATTAAATACATGAAAAAGACCCAATCCCACTTGATTAATAACTATAAAAATATTGATTTTTAATAATATTATTATCTTACGTAAGTTTTATAGCTTTCAGTAACATACACTATATATACTATATAGCCGCCACTCAATAAAATATAGAAATCAAAATCTAATTTAAGTTATTCTCTACATCTACTTATATAACCCCAAAACGTTTCACTTTCATATCATCAATATAGCATTAATATGTATAATTAATGAAAAATAGTCGCATCATGGCATTAACTACAATAATATTTCATTTCTAATGGTAATAATGTCATCAAACCACCTCAAGTTTTGTAGTTTTTAATATCCAATACACAGCTGTACCCAGAATCGAACCTGTAAATTATTTTTAGTAAGTTAAGTTTTTAATAACCAATTTAATTTGAGCTCTAAATATGTCAGCATTCTTGCAGATCATGGGCTTCGTGTAATATTGTTTACTGTAGTCTGTGTTTTGTTTTATTCTGAAATGCAATTAGCTAGTTCTCAAAACTGACGACAGATGGATTTTGGAAAATAGGAAAATTATGTTGAAAAATTGATATTTCACTGAAAACGAATATTTTTCTGAAAAACTTTGAGTTCCAAGCTTCAAAATGAGGGGTCATTTATTAAAATCCGTTCAGCCGTTTTCCCGTATTTTCCATTGCCGGTTCAAATTATATATATATATATATAACTGTTTTCAGTCTGTTCTGTACTTATAATAAAATTTTATATACATATTTATATCTACAGTATAATAAAATTCATAGTTTTTTTTGTTAATACAATATGGAATGTAACTGGCCGTATTGTCGATTGTAACAATGACAGCATACTGTACACAGATAATAAGGAAGGCTGTGGAATACCATATAGACTGCAGTTTCACTATTTTCGTGCTGTATTATTAATGAATAATTTAAAATCAGTTCATATTAAATAATAACATGAACATGTTATAAAACTCGTTTTTACATGTTTTAAAAACTAAGCTTAATCTCAGGAAAATAGCTTTCCACCTCACCATATTTGCTCAAGTCCTCGAAGACTATGTAATTTCGTATTTGGCAGTTCTTTTGCTGCCCAGTGTACATAAAAATGAAGCTATTTAGGAGAAAGAAAGCTAGAGTCGGTTGTCACTTGTTTGCAGAAATGTGCCTGCACTTAGCACGTGCTTGAGAAGAAGTGGAGGTATGCCAGCGCAACTGCAAGTCAGCTGTCACGTGACTGATGTCACTGCCTCTTACTTCGCGGCCTGGTAGCTAGGGTTCAAGATTTATGCAGTGGATGTTACTTGCACGGTTACAAGCTTCATTCTTAGCTCTGGTTTACCCTCTTCCACCTCAGGGTTATCCAAACGGGCAGCTAAGACGAAATGTAAAGTGTGAGCTAATTTCAGTTTGTAAGAAGTATTGACAATTTGTATTTAGATTTCGTATGATAAAATAAATTCTTTCTAAATGCATATGGATTTGCAACATCTCCGCCGCTGTGGTGTGAGTGATACGCTTTCGGCCGCAAATCCAGTTTTTGCTTGGGGGAGGGGCAAGAGTTTTTAGCGGAGTTTACTAGTTCGGTCACATGGTCAAAAGGGCAGGGCATAGTTGCGCCCCATGGTTAGATAAAATGTAGCAGATAAAAAAGGGTCCCTGTTTTGTGGACATAGTTGCGCCCCGTTCCCATCAGGTAGAGAAAAGGGCATGGCATAGTTGCGCCCCGATGAAATAGGTAGAGAAAAAGACACTACGGAAACTCAAACCTCGTAATCAACTAAACTTATTGATTTCTTATGCGATTTAATATTCATTATCGATACCGTAAAAATGAACACCATGACGTTGACAGTACTTTATTAACTGTTTTTCTACTGTTTATGCAGTGATTATCAATAGCCTACCGTTAAAATGAACACCATGAAGTTGGCAGTACTTTATTAACTGTTTTTCTACTGTTCATGCAGTGATTATCAATAGCCTACCGTTAAAATGAACACCATGACGTTGGCAGTACTTTATTAACTGTTTTTCTACTGTTTATACAGTGATTATCAATAGCCTACCGTTAAAATGAACACCATGAAGTTGGCAGTATTTTATTAACTGTTTATGCAGTGATTATCAATAGCCTACCGTTAAAATGAACACCATGAAGTTGGCAGTACTTTATTAACTGTTTTTCTACTGTTCATGCAGTGATTATCAATAGCCTACTGTTAAAATGAACGCCATGAAGTTGGTAGTACTTTATTAACTGACATATTCAAATGAGTGAGCCGTTGGAATATGAGGCCTTAGCAGTCTTGACATTTTATTAGTGATTTTCACACCGTCTGTGGCGTATAGTGAGGTTAATTTAAAATGAATGTTAAGTTTAGTGAAAAGGGTGAAGAGTTAATAATTCACAATGGTTCTCAGTTTCAATTTTCGAAACCCTGTACCGTAGGTTTAAGATATCGATGTTGAAACAAAAAATGCAGTTCATTTATTGTGTGTGATCAATAAAAAAAGTGTTATTTTAAATAGCAAAATTGATCATACGCTAGGCCTACCTGATTTCAGTGCAGCTATCACTGTAATATTTTAAAGTAATTTATTTATTTTATGACATTCACTTTCGTGTGTACTATGCCCATCGGGGCGCAACTATGCCATGTCCATTTTGCTACCTGGTTTCTTCGGGGCGCAACTATGCCATGTCCATTCTGCTACCTGATTTCTTCGGGGCGCAACTATGCCATGTCCCTTCTGCTACCTGATTTCTTCGGGGCGCAACTATGCCATGTCCATTCTGCTATCTGGTTTCTTCGGGGCGCAACTATGCCATATCCATTCTGCTACCTGATTTCTTCGGGGCGCAACTATTCCATGTCCCTTCTGCTACCTGATTTCTTCGGGGCGCAACTATGCCATGTCCATTCTGCTACCTAGTTTCTTCGGGGCGCAACTATGCCATGCCTAGGGCTCCCAATTGACCGCGGGGCGCAACTATGCCATACCGGGTCAAAAATATATACTAGTTCGGTCCGGAGGCAAGAAGTAAACAATACTAGTTCGGTCCTAGATAGAAAATAGAACAGTACCGGTTGAAAATCAACATTTTCCTTCCAATTCTATGCAGACTTACGACTGTCATAAGGCAGGGACGGGTAATTCGTGACTCTAGGCAGCAAAGTACATAATTTCCTGCCCCTTCCTTAAGGCATGGTTAAAAATGTTGATTATCATACATTGTACAGCATAAACCTTAGGCCATACTTCTTAAATTCAGAATAATCAGTGATATTAGGAGCTATGTTTTTTTGGAGAAATTTATAGGACAGTGTTTTTTATATTGGAAGCTGTTTATTGGTTCAGATACAAATTCTGTTATTTTGTCTCTAATATATTGTTCTTTCTTTAATTCATTTTAGAACGCCTATTAATTCAACGATGTTAGGGTGAGCAGTATAGAATAAGCTGTTTAACTTTGGATCAAAAGCCACACAACTGTTTGCCGATCTTTCTGTCGTAACTACGAATGCGGTCCATAATTCTGGCGGGAAGGTAGCATCAGGCTTGATGTACTCAAGACGTTATAGTTATACAGGGTGTTTCCGAGGTGATGTTACAAACTTTCAGGGATGATGGCGAAGGGCACATGTATCAATTTGAGATAAGGAACCCTGGTCCTGAAATGACCGAGTCGAAAGTTATAAGCAAAAATAGTTGTGTGGAAATGGAATTGTAATTTGGCACCACGTGCCCTCCTTCCCTTAACCTTGGAACAGTCGTGGAAATATGGTATGGGCAGGATATCTCCTACGTGGGTACTTGCCCGATACAATCTGTGAGCTTGTCTACTGTTCCCATTGGCTCATCCGTATTCGAAAATCAGGTCTGCTTATTCCGCTCTCGTGTACTCCTCCATTTCACTAGGACTGAACGACTGGACACTGCAACTCGTACACATACACTGCTGTCTACAGACGTGCATATCAGGACCGACCATGTCCGTTACACATTACGCTATCTGCATTGCTTTAGTGTAGTTTCCTGTCCCCATCCCTCAGACAGCGCACTGAATGGAATACTATAAGTAGACAACGTAAGCAACGTCAGATGAATACAGTATGTGTAAGATGTACAGATAAATACCATAAATAAGGTGTACAGAGGAATAAAATTATTTCATTTCCACAGAACTATTTTTGCTTGTAACTTTCGACTCGATCATTTCCGGACCAGGGTTCCTTATTTCAAATTGATACATGTGCCCTTCGCCATCATCCCTGAAAGTTTGTAACACCACCTCGGAAACATCCTGTATATCGGTTGTACTCCTCTAGCACATAATCGGTAAATTGCTGCACTCCTTGATTTTTGGGTTGAATGCTCATCAAGTCTTTAGTCTCTTTGAGATATATATAGTACTGTACCTTTCTGAACTTCGAATCGAACCCAGATGTAGTAGCGCGTATGGAGGCAAAGCGCTACCACATAGCAAACACGGTGGAGTGGACATCCCTTGAAATGTAATTCTTGTGATTGCAACTTTATGTTAGAATCATAATTATCCCTTTCATTTATTTTAAACTTACGTAAACACAGTCCCTCTAAATCCTACGTAATGAAACAGACAAAACGCAGTGAACAATTTTGGATTTAAATAGTTTCTCTCAGAGCCTTATTAAAGTATGACGTCCAGAATAATGCAGAAGAATTGCCTTAAAATACATTGCAAAGAAATAATAAAATGAAAGCAGCTTTCAACACAACAAAGCTAACTGGAGCTAAAAATTCAGGAAGATGCAAGTGAACAGCAGCAATTACAACAGAGGGCAGCCGTTACGTTAATCCTGCTAATTACAGCTATAATTGGCGCAAATAAGCGAGTGAGCTTAAATATTTTAAATGCTCTAATTAGTATTCTTGTTCATTCACCGTCGTTACAAATTTGCAGTGATGTCCAACTATGCATTTTACGACTTTGTTGTTCAGTGTCACAATTTTGTGTCATGTTACAGAAACTTTCTGTCGGATAGAATAAAGCAATGATGTTAACTGATACCCATACTAGCAAGCGCGCGCTTTAGAGCCCAGGAGAGCCTGAGCGCTTTACAGCGGAAAGGAAAGAGACAGACGAAAGAGGTCGTATTTGCCGCTTGGTCGAGCTATATAAAGGGATGGCCAGCACTAATTCAATGGATAAAGGGAAGAGAACTTATTAAAACTGTATCCATGGTAACTTTTAGATTTGTCTGAGAAGTACAAGGACATCATTTCATTTCTACTTCAATTTTTATTGTACCTGAGTTTTTGAATGTACTTCACTCCCACCCCCTCTACTAGTAAACTTCCAACCGTTCTCCACACAGAACCAAGCGTATACGGTCAAAGTCGCCTTACGGTCATAGTAAACACAAACATTACTGAGTTAGTGAATATAGTACGTTCCAGAAATACTGAATATTTGCTTTCAATATTGAATCATATTCTCGCACAGGTACTGTCCTCCGTTTGCCTATGTCGCATCCCGGTTTCCCCCACCCACTTCTGCCCGTCCCTTTGTGGCTGGACTGTCTTAGCTAATTTCTGACAACATTTATTTCTGTTAGGAATTGGACGTCTACGTAATATTATACAACTGTTTAAAATAACTTAAATGAGAAGGCCTCGTTAAGTAATTAACTGTCACGTGAGTTCCCCCCTTTCTACGACCCTGCGACAAAACCATTTCGACGGACAGTAAATAGCATGTCTGAGTAATTTCATCTTTTCGGATCAGGCAGAAGTGAAGATTGAATTTACAGTACGTAAGGTCTCTTTTATACAGTAGGTACAGAATTATTTCAACATGAGTTACTAGTACGAAAGATGAAACTGGTAATTGGAATTAGATGCAATAGTCTATAGTGCGATAATATGCACAAAAGAACTAAAACCTGTATAGAAATGAACGGCCATCATTTTCAAATATGTCTTTAAATATCCATATTTTGATTATTTTTCAATTTAACTTCATTCTCTATATTGTACGCTAATGTGCTGTAGACAGTATAATATACACTGCATAATGAATACGTTCGCATGGACAGCTCAGTTTGAGAGTAAAAACGCTTATTGTTAATACAGTACTGTATTTTGATTAAACAAAAACCTAATGAAAATGATCAAACTCAAAATCGCGATATTTCCTAGTTTACGTAAATGGATGAACTACTTTTCATCCCTCCTATACCTAGTGAAGTGATTTGTTTGTATCTTACGCCAGTATCATCGAACTCCAGTCGTGGAAGGGGTTAGCAAACGGTGTTTCCGGTTCACAACCTTTAAGCCAAAGGTATAGGCAGGTTAATATTAGAATTGTTAATAAAAATAAAACGATGTCCCTTTATAAGTGCATTATAAGAATTTAAGTTTTAATTTTAATGCTCATTTTTCACAAGTTTGCTTTTTATTCAAAAGGAATATTTTCTCAACTTTTTTACAGAAAAGTGAAATTTTCAGATATGTTTGTTTAGTAGCCTTACAGGTACTAAAATAATGTTTTCGTAAATCTAATATATCGTAAATACGTATTAGTGAAGATAGTGTATTAAAATGTTTGATAATATTCGCATGGAAAATGTTAGTAAGGAAATGAATTAACAAAGCAAATACTGTTATATCATAAACGAAAGATATTTGCCTATGTGTTGGTAAAACGTCAGCTCTATAGCTTCAGCAGATTTCGAGATAATTTAATATTCTGATAACAGAAAGTTGCGCACCAATATTACCTAAAAGCATAATGCGATAAGGGTTTTATTATGTAATATTAGTTACAGTTAAAACATATACCTAGACAACTTTGCATTGTACTATAATTGTTTTTATTACTTTTGTAAGGCTAAAGACACCATCAATATCAATTCCAACTTATCATGTCATATTCAGTGTCTTTCTTTGGGATAACACTTTCTTTATGAATAATGTGTTTAATTCACGTAGTACAGTATAGTTGTAGTTATTATGGAATTTTATGAATATTCCTTCTTTACTCTTTATTATGTTATTAACGTTCAAAACACAACTGCAATATTAGGCTAAGAAATAGGTGTTAGTACTTTTGTTTTACAGACAGTATAGAAAATAACAAACAGAAGAAGCCATATAAAAATAACGACATAAAATTTCAGATTTCGTTTGAAGTTTGTGCACCACTGTTTTCTTAATCCAACAGGCTGCTTATTCCTCCTAGCATACCTAGCGCTTAATGCCCGCGAACGACGTCAAGGTGAGAAAAATGCGCTTGATTTGACATCACTGGAATAAAGCAATCTTGTTTAACCCTCCTACTGCCATGGAGTCGTATAAGACCCCAAGAGCGCATTTCTAGCAATGTTTCACTTTTTATTTTATTTTGAACATATGAAAAATTACCAATTGTTGCTACAATGATTACCATTGGAGTATCAAATGATCACATATATAATTGGCTCTCTTCTACATTATTTATATGCCATAAACTATGAAATATTTTCGAATACCTATTTTATAATACACATAATCGTTTTTCTGATAAACTGTCTCCTGTAAACAATGTGTTTGAGACAGGGATAAACAATAATTATTTGTCTTGAGAAACGAAATAACTTATCTTTCCTCTTTATTTACATTCCTGCAAGAATAAACTATTATAGTTCCTTAATGTTAAAAAACAGTAAGGTAATAACATTGCTGAGTACTATGTACTTAAAAGAAGGGGCAAAAAACAGTGAACAATCATGACTCCCGACCACGATGCTACGAAGTGTAGACACTATGGACAAATTAGTGAGAACTTACACCACAAAACAGATGGCTAGTCGATGATCTGCAGTTGTTTTCTACAATGACTAGTGAAGTGCTTTGTGTGGAGTATAGCATTCTATGGGGCAGAAACATGAACATTACGACGAAGTGAAGAGAAGCGACTAGAAGCATTTGAAATGTGGATATGGAGAAGAATGGAGAGTGTGAAATGGACAGACAGAGTAAGAAACGAAGCTGTGTTGGAAAGAGTAGGCGAAGAAAGAATGATGCTGAAACTGATCAGAAAGAGGAAAAAGAATTGGCTGGATCACTGGTTGAGAAGAAACTGCCTACTGAAGGATGCACTGGAAGGAATAGTGAACGGGAGAAGAGTTCGGGGCAGAAGAAGATATCAGATGATAGACGACATTAAGACATATGGGTCATGTGAGGAAGGCAGAAAATAGGAAAGGCTAGAGAATGCTGAATTTGCAATGAAAGACTTGCCCTTGGGCAGAACATTATGAATGAATGAATATTATTGGATATCAGTGCACTCAATGGTTTCATAATTTGTATTCACATAAGTTCTGAACGAAAACAGAACAGTAATTATGAAAGAAGAGAATTAGTCCTAGAGATGGGAACATCTCTAACATAGAAAACAGAAGTCGATGTGGTAAAGTTCCAGTAATCCCTATTATCGTACGGAGGGGAGGAAAATTTGAACGATGTCACTTATGTGAACGGACTGTGGACAGAAAACATCAAGACAGATGTGTACATGTTTTCTATTGTGTGTAAGCAACATTCAAACCTGTCTTGTAGGAAATGTCAAACATTATTACGTTATAGCCAAATCAAAATGTAGTTAAACATACTGTGTGAATACTCAGTTTTATCAATATGTGTGTAAATGTATCAGTGCATCAGTATCTATATATATAATTTGAACTGGTAATGGAAATTACGGGAAAACGGCTGAACGGATTTTAATAAATGGCCCCTCATTTTGAAGCTTGGAACCCAAAGTTTTTCGGAAAAGTAGTAGTTTTCAGTGAAATGTCAATTTTCCTACATAATTTTCCTATTTTCCAAAATCCATCTGTTGTCAGTTTTGAGAACTAATGTTATTGAATCACGGCCGACTCGATTGAATTTCAGAACAAAACACACACTACAATAAACAATAGGCTATTACACGAAGGCCATGACCTGCAGGATTGCCGACATATTTAGAGCTCAATTCAATTTGTTATTAAAAACTGATTCTGCAGTGTATAATTTTCTGAGTACAGCTGTGTATTGGATATTCAAATCTACGAAACTTGATGTGGTTTGGTGACATTATTACCATTAGAAATTAAATATTATTATAGTTGATGTCATGATGCGTCTATTTTTCATTAATTATACATATTATTAATGCTATATTGATGACATGAAAGTGAAACGTTTTGAGGTTATGTAAGTAAATGTATAGAATATCTTAATTTAAATCTTCATTTCTATAATTTACTGAGTGGCTGCTATATATAACTACAAAACTTAAGGTAATAATATTGTTATTAAAAATCAAATATTTTTATACTTATTAACCCAGTGGGGTTGGGTCTTTTTCATATACTTAATGGCGGTGTAGTGTAGATATTGATATGTGTCATTGTCTTCAGTATTGGCTCGAGAGAGCGCAAAAATTACAGTTCATAAGGAAAGATAAAAAGGTATTACTTACTGATAAAATAAGAGGCCTAGAAAATTTTGTAGTCTCCAGATCATTTCAGCACGATCTCTTAGTAGGATAAAATAATTTTACGCTCTACATTTCAAGTTCTACATGCAGCAGCTATATGAAAATGCTATTGTTCGTAAGCTTAGCAAACCTGACATTTTTTTAACTTTTGCGTACAATCCACAATGACCTGAAATAGCTACTGCCATCGTCCTGACATTGATACTTGTGTTTTCGCGTTGAAACTCAAAAACTGAAGTTGGATAGGTTCAAGAAAAAGTATTTGGCCTAAAAAAATCCATTCAGAGGGAGTATGTTTCATTATTATGGAAGCAAATAACTATCAAAAAGACAAGTATTCTTGGTTATTTGTAAGAAGTCGTCGCTGAACGATTCACATCGTTTATAGTTCACTTCTAGGGTATTGTTACACAACAAGATGGATGCACTGAACGATTCACATCATTTATAGTTCACTTCTGTGAACGATTCCATTGTCTATTGTTACACAACACACTAAACCTGGAGTAATTTAAGCTTATTAATCAAATAAATAATTCTACTTACTGTTTTTTATATGCTCACCTGTATGTAATTTCTATTTTATACATATTTCATTGTTATTTTCCATCCGAAGATCATTAAGAACGATGAATATTACTTAATATCTCCCATCTTTCTTCAAATAGTGTTTATATGCCATGTTAATTTTCATTTGTTTTCATAAGTTAACAATGATGCACATTGGGAGCAACTTATAAGAAATTATTTTCCTACACAATCCACGCTATATTCACGTTGTTTTGGAATTATTAATCGAAGATGGTTTGCTTATTGTTTATTACATGCACATTTGTATGTAATTTCTATTCCATACGGTTTTTTTTCTATCCCCCGATCATTAAGAATGGTGAATATTGTTCATGCTTGTTTCTTGTATTTCTTAAAATAATGTTATGTGGCATGTTAGTTTTTATTTGTCGTTATTTACGTAAAAATGATGCGCCAAAAAATAAAAAATAATAATAATTTCGTACTCACTCCACATCCTATGTATTCACATTTGTTTTTCAGTAATTTATTAAAGAATGTACCGGTATTTAAAAGACTAATAATTTAGAAACATGTTACATAAATCATCCTTGTGCCAAAAGAGAATGCTCCCTGGACCAAACTGTCGTATTTTGCAGTGGTCGTCAGTACTCGCTGAAATGGGTAATAATAATATAATAAAATAATGTTGTACGTAGCATTTAGAAACATGTTACATAAATCATCCTTGTGCCATAAGAGAATGCTCCCTGGACCAAATTATCGTATTTTGCAGTGGTCGTCAGTACTCGCTGAAATGGGTAATAATATAATATAATTGTTTTGCACGTAGCAAGCGGGGTATTGGGGCTTCAAGCCCTGATGATGATCCTACGTGTAGCACATGATGTAAAAAGCGGGGTATCGGGGCTACAAGCCTTGATGATGATCCGACGTGTAGCACATGATGTAAAAAGCAGGGTATCGGGGCTCCAAGCCCCGATGATGATC
The DNA here is from genome assembly GCF_040183065.1 of Periplaneta americana. NCBI lineage: Eukaryota > Metazoa > Arthropoda > Insecta > Blattodea > Blattidae > Periplaneta > Periplaneta americana. The sequence continues at coordinate 224,563,303 of NC_091117.1, forward strand.
CGATGTGTAGCACATGATGTAAAAAGAGGGGTATCGGGGCTGCAAGCCCCGATGATGATCCGACGTGTAACACATGACGTAGAAAGCGGGGTATCGGGGCTGCAAGCCCCGATGATGATCCGACATGTAGCACATGATGAAAAAAGCGGGGTATCGGGGCTGCAAGCCCCGATGATGATCTGACGTGTAGCACATGATGAAAAAAGCGGGGTATCGGGGCTGCAAGCCCCGATGATGATCTGACTTGTAGCACATGATGAAAAAAGCGGGGTGTCGGGGCTGCAAGCCCCGATGATGATCCGACATGTAGCACATGATGAAAAAAGAGGGGTAGCAGCCCCGATGATGATCTGACTTGTAGCACATGATGAAAAAAAGCGGGGTGTCGGGCACTTAAAAGTGCCTTTTCGAAAGCATGGTGATGCGCATTTGACAAACGCAGTGTACGTACTTTCTAATAATCCCTTTTTATTTTTCGTTATTTACGTAAAAATGATGCGCCAAAAAATAATAATAATTTCGTACTCACTCCACTTCCTATATTCACATTTGTTTTTCAGTGATTTATTAAAGAATGTACCGGTATTTAAAAGGCTAATAATTTAGAAACATGTTACATAAATCATCCTTGTGCCAAAAGACAATGCTTCCTGGACCAAATTATCGTATTTTGCAGTGGTCGTCAGTGCTCGCTGAAATGGGTAATAATATAATATAATTATGTTGTACATAGCAAGATCGATTATTCAATTGATAGGATATTTTATGAGGTTGTCATGACTGAGATATCTATTGTCAATTGCTTTTATTTGTCAGAAGGCCTTGACTGACGGGTATATAAGGACCGGCGCTCTTAGGGGTGGAGGTCGGGGTTTGGGATGGCTCACAAGTAACAAGGGAGAGAGACACCTAGTATTTTAAAGATTTATATCGTTCACTAGATGAGTTGATTCAACTAACCTGGAAATAATGTGAATCGTTCAGCGACGACTTCTTGTAAATAACCGTATTCTTCATTGACAATAAATCTGAAAAATTTTTATTTGAACGACTAACAAACTTAGTTTGCAGCAGCATTTGCTGCACAAGCCACTAGTAATAATATAAATAAATGTAGTTCTTAAGGGGAGAGGATGGTATTTTTTGGTGAAAAATGAGTAAATTAAAAAAATCTTTGAAATACTCTGTGATATGTGTGGAATGCATAGCATAACATTTTGTGGGTATTTGTGCCCTTATCGGATGTTGAGTCGCCATTTTTAAACTTCCTGCGTTATGGATTTTAAATATGGACACATTGTTTTTTATATTATAACATTGACGGGGCCTCTTGTATTCTTGTACCTTCAGGCAAATAAAGAATATGAATTTGAATATGAATAAATCACTCACCCACTTTTATTGTTGTTTCCGGTAAATTAAATTTTCAATTTTTTTTTCTTTAAAATACCCTTTGATATGTGTGGAATGCATTGCATAACATTTTGTGGGTATTTGTGCCCTTATGGAATGTTGGGACGTCATTTTTAAACTTTCTGCGCTATGGATTTTTAAATCACACGCCCGCTCTTATCGGTTTCCAGTAACTTCATTTTTTTTTGCTACATTGCCAGACAAAAATGGATATAATTTCTGAACTATTAAAGATACATGCATGAAATTTAGAACACACATTCTTTAGACTATTAGGAAACTTTTCTCTGTAACAGAATTTTGTTAATTGATTTCATTTTAAAAATACGTCCGTTTGTTTGTAAGGAAGGAAATCAGAAAATTGTTATTAAATTTTAATTGCTTATTTTACAAACGTAGGGACCAATATCAAAATTCTGTTACAGACAATTTGTAGAACATGCTTTTGCAAATACATTGCAAAAAACTGTTTGAATCTATCTTTAGAAACGGTTTAGATATATCGGTTTTAGTACAATCCTGCATTGGGTATTTTGTTTCAAATTTGGGCCCCCAAATTTTTTTTTATTTTTATTTGGTTGAGTTGCTACAGCTATGAGCTTTCTACATACAAAAAATTAATATTTTACACAAAATAGGAAAAAAGTTAAAAAAAAATACCATCCCCTCCCCTTAATAGTAATATACGTTACAAGAGCGGTATGTTGACGTTTTCATGTTCGAGGAAAAGATTGAAAAAGCGAAACGTAGTTGAGCTTTTTTAATTTCCGAGAACATGAAAACAAACATACCGCTCGTGTATCGTACATTATTTTGTGCGAAGATCGTTTATTACATACCTGAAAGACGAATTTCTAATTAGTTGCAATGAAATCTCCATCTTGGTTTCTGTTTAATGACGGCAACTTCGAAAAACCAAAATATCTTCAACATTGTTGCTATAAAATGTTTTCTGTGTTTACTATACTCCAGCAGGCCGTGATATACGTCTGTCCTTTTTTCCCCCAGTCTATAAATGCGAAATTAAAACAAACAGTAAGGTTATGTAATGATTTATTTTTCATTTTAATATTTTAACAATATTATTTATATAACATATTGCAGTAATAACATCGGCATCTGGAATCTTGTTGATTTTTTCACGGCTTCCTTAATGTTACTTGTATCAGGAATGCAATAAGTTTCGTGGAGTAGTAGAGTTTACTTAATTTTTGCAAATATTTAAAAACAATAATTAACATTCCAATTTAGGTGAAATTGCAGTAGTAAGTTTCCAATTTATAATTATTACTATGTTAAACGTCTCTAAAAATAATATGTTAAAAGCCTAAAGCAGTAAAATGAATGTCACGCTTAAGCGGTAAGAAGAGGGAAATTGTTATGTGTGTTACGTTGGGAATACTGTATGTGGTATTTCACACTTACCGCGTATTGGTTCTGCTGCGGAAAACAAATACGCACGATCTCGCACAAAACAATTTTTCATTTTACTTGGGATTACCATTGACTGTAATGGTATTCAATGTAACAGAATAATTCTGGAGTTGTGTGAAGTGTAAATAATTTATAATTGTAATTGAATTTTATTTGAAGTTCATTTTGTTCATCTTTGTCTTTTAGTCACTGCTACTTGTACAGCAATATAGGCTACATTGCACCTAGGTAGCACGCGAAGGAATCGAAGGCCCTTCATGCGCTGTTTCTTTTAGTACATCACTGTATCACTCTGCAGCGATGAACGAAGATATACTTGAAATGAGTGTTTTTCTGTGAACATTTTTTATGACTAAAAGGCATAGGTACGCGTTCCTATTCTATAATTATGAATTCTGTTCGATCTTTCTCGTCTCTGTCCTGTGCGTTAATGGTCGTACAATTTCGTATTTTAATAAAAGACGAACATGGTTGGTAGGACCCTCAGTCCTGTTGAGCAGCGAAGCTACAGGGATCACTCATTCTCGGCAAGGTGTTACGAGAGACCTGACGCGCAAAAAATGTAATGAACTTGCCTTTATATTTGGGGTGTAGTCTGTCTGTGACTCGAGTTGATAAATTCTCAGAATTTAAGTTAAATGTTTACAATATCTTTCAGTTTTCAAATTTTGAATTAATTACCGCAAACAAATGCTATTAAATTGTTAGGTATGAAAGGAAAACAGGAATTTAGAATAATAATTCTGCGAAGGTGCAGTCAATGGACTATCGTTATCAGCAGAAAATGTAGATCTCGGCAAGCCTTAAAAACTTTACCCGAAACATTCCTTTATTGGAGGCATAATTCATATCAAATTTTCAATTGGTGTCGAGATACAGCTATTTGAACGATAGCCATCTATTAACAGATTACAATAAATAAATAAATGAATGAATGAATGAATGAATGAATAAATGATTAAATAAACAAGTAAATAAAAATAAATAAACAAGTAAATAAAAAGAAATAAACAAGTAAATAAAAAATAAGTAAGTAAGTAAATATAAATAAATGTAAATAAATAAGTAAATAAAAAATAAATAAGTAAATAAATAAAATAAATGAGTAAATAAATAAAATAAATGAGTAAATAAAAATAAATGAGTAAATAACAAATAAATGAGTAAATAAAAAATAAATGAGTAAATAAAAAATAAATGAGTAAATAAAAAATAAATGAGTAAATAAAAAATAAATGAGTTAATAAAAAATAAATGAGTAAATAAAAAATAAATGAGTAAATAAAAATAAGTAAGTAAATAAATGAGTAAATAAAAATAAATAAGTAAATAAAAAATAAATAAATAAGTAAGTAAATAAAAAATATATATAAATAAGTAAATAAAAAATAAATAAATAAGTAAATAAAAATACATAAACAAGTAAATAAAATAAGTAAGTAAATATAAATAAATGTAAATAAATAAGTAAATAAAAATAAATAAGTAAATAAAAATAAAAAAATAAACAATACGTAAGTAAATTTAAAATAGAATGATTTTTTTTGCTAAGACATACAAGGATATGAAAGTTTATTGTGTAACCTAATGAAAACAGCTTTTATATTATTAACCCTCTTACTATAGGACATTCGGTATCTCGTGAAACCTATCTGTTCGTCAGGGAAAGAAGAAAGTGGACTGAGAAGCTTCCCTCCATAGCTACGCTTCTACCTGTAGTAAGAAATCTCGCTTACCCCCAGCCATGTTTTCACTTTAAACTCAAAATACATACATCTAAAATAGTAGTTATTAATATATAATGCCTTGTAATTTCTCTAAACAGCTGCATTATTATTTCATTAATCATTTTTTAAGAAGATAGAGTGTTATTAACAAAAAGAAAGGGACTCTGAAGCTCAAATGCTTTACCCTTAACGGCAGAAAGAATGGGCCGACTCTTAGTGGATAGAAATGCTAAGTTCTATCGCGCGGTTCACTCGTGTAAACGCACTGCACTTCAAAGCATTGCTGTGGTGTCCGTCTACAATGTAGTCAATCGTACGATCTGTGTGTGGCCCAGTGGTAAGATGCCGGACATCCCTACTAGAGGTTGTGAGTTCGCCTCCCGTTCGGTAGAATTATTATACATCTTGATGACACACTTTTAACACTGTATCACTTCGGAATATGTATTATATGACTTTCTTGTGTTAAATTCTATCGTACCTGGTTTACATGTTTCGACCTATTATGGGTCATTCTCAGAACTGGTCGTTGTTGGTCTTGGCGCCTCTTTTTTGTTTCCTTGTGAGGGTGTGTTCGTGTGGTGTAATGTTATTATTATTTTTTTATTTTAGTATTTAATTAATTTATTAGTTTAAATGTGAAATGGCATTTGTTCATAAACTTCGTTATGCCTCCGTTGTAAAAATATTATTGCCCATCACCAAATGCAATAAATAAATTTAGTTCACAAAACAAATTTTGATTTTAGTTAATTTGCTTGGGGTCACCAATGACCTTAGTGGTATCCAATGTAACGGAATAATTTTTACATCTGCGTAAAAATATTGGTTTTATACGTCAAGTAAATTAATAGTAAATTAGGTAACATTTTTCTCGAATGTTACGCAGAAAAAATTTCTGCGTTCAAAATGCAACAATGAAAGAGAGAACAAATGAACGAGTAAATAAATGAAGCAGCGAACGAAACGATTGGAAGGAGAAAATTAAGTAATGCATAAAGAAAGGAATAAACTAAATAAAGAACGAATGAGTCAAAATATGAAAAAATTGAACGTGCGATTATCTGAAATATAGATGAATAGGTCTAATCGAAAGAACAAAAGTAGATGTAAATAAGGGAAGTACAGAGACCTTCAAAATGGGTTGGATGTAGACTTAAGAGAAGATACTTAATGATACATTAGAATTGCTCCCTTTGGAAACAGTAAATTAATGAACACCATGAATAAAAGTAACAGCTAACGCGAAATAACGATTTGAACCCGAGGCATTCAGACGCTAGACATATTGAACAAAGCTTTGCAATTAATAATAAGCCACGGATGGCCAGAAGCTAGATAAAACCTTTTGTTTATGGACAATTACGGACTATGGCTATTGTAAATGGTAGATAAATATATTTCCGAAATTAATTAGGAATTCTCTCGGCGTGTGCATATCAAAATAGTTAAACGTAAATTAATTTACCTCTCTCGCTTTTATAATGTGAAAACACGATCTCCCGAGAAATGGACAGCTAGTAGGGTAATTTTATTGTCAATGGACAGTTTATTTGCTAGATTTAGTATTAGATTCTGATATGTTGTAAGCATGATGTTCACTAATAAAATTCAGCGTAGTTACCAGATCGACATTTTCCAAGAAACTCTGTGGCTATAAAAATGAATGTCACAGCGATTATGGCCATTTCATTGTGAGTCGTTCGTATGAACCAACATTCATCAATGATCACATGCAGTGAATCTCCGATGTGTAGTCATCAGCATTGAAGACAACAGGACAAGATTCTTCTGAGTTTCGATCTACATTAAATACTGTTACGCACATTAACCATCGTACCTCTGGGACAACAAAAATTCGTACTTAAAACCATCACCATCAGATGTTTCATTTCTCATTTTATTTCGTTGATTGTATTTCACATGACTTACATTAGTATTGACGCTTTGAGATATGGAACGAGTCAAGAATTTTAAATTTTTTGGCGAGATGAAACGAAGTTGAGGATTCGCCATAAATTACCTGACATTTGACTTATGACGAATAGATAGACGGAATTACAGGAGGAAAGGACGGACAAAGACAGGAGGGAAGGACGGAAAGGAAGGAAGGACAGGAGGGAAGGACGGATGGAAGGACAGGAGGAAAGGACGGTCGGAAGGACAGGAGGAAAGGACGGACAAGGATAGGAGGGAAGGACGGAGGAAGGACAGGAGGGAAGGACGGACGGAAGGATAAGAGGAAAGGACGGACGGAAGGATAGGAGGAAAGGACGGACTTAAGGACAGGAGGGAAGGACGGACGGAAGGATAGGAGGAAAGGACGGACAAGGATAGGAGGGATGGACGGACGGAAGGATAGGAGGGAAGGACGGACGGAAGGACAGGAGGGAAGGACGGACGGAAGTACAGGAGGGAAGGACGGATGGAAGTACAGGAGGAAAGAACGGACAGAAGGACAGGAGGAAAGGACGGACGGAAGGACAGGAGGAAAGGACGGACGGAAGGACAGGAGGAAAGAACGGACGGAAGGACAGGAGGAAAGGATGGGCAAAAGGACAGGAGGGAAAGACGGACGGAAGGATAGGAGGGAAGGATGGACGGAAGTATAGGAGGAAAGGACGGACGGAAGTACAGGAGGGAAGGACGGACGGAAGTACAGGAGGGAAGGACGGAAGTACAGGAGGGAAGGACGGACGGAAGGATAGGAGGGAAGAACAGTAGGAAAGAACGGACGGAAGTACAGGAGGGAAGGACGGACGGAAGGACAGGGGGGAAGGACGGACGGAAGTACAGGAGGGAAGGACGGAAGGACAGGAGGAAAGAACGGACGGAAGGACAGGAGGAAGGCATGGGCAAAAGGACATGAGGGAAAGAGACGGAATGACAGGAGTAAAGGACGGACAAATGGACCGGAGGAAAGGAGGACAAAAGGACAGGAGGAAAAGGACAAAAGGACAGGAGGAAAGGACGGACGGAAGTACAGGAGGGAAGGACGGAAGTACAGGAGGGAAGGACGGAAGTACAGGAGGGAAGGACGGACGGAAGGATAGGAGGGAAGGACAGTAGGAAAGAACGGACGGAAGTACAGGAGGGAAGAACGGACGGAAGTACAGGAGGGAAGGACGGACGGAAGTACAGGAGGGAAGGACGGGAGGACAGGAGGAAAGGACGGACGGAAGGACAGGAGGAAGGCATGGGCAAAAGGACAGGAGGGAAAGACAGACGGAATGACAGGAGTAAAGGACGGACAAATGGATCGGAGGAAAGGAGAACAAAAGGACAGGAGGAAAGGAAGACAAAAGGACAGGAGGAAAGGACGGACGGAAGGACAGGAGGAAAGGAAGACAAAAGGACAGGAGGAAAGGACGGACGGAAGGACAGGAGGGACGGACGGAAGGACAGGAGGAAAGGACGGACGGAAGGACAGGAGGAAAGAACGGACGGAAGGACAGGAGGAAAGGTACGGAATGACGAAAGGAAAGAACTGGGGGAAGGACAGGAGGAAAGGATGGGCAAAAGGACAGGAGGAAAGGAAGAGAAAAGGACAAGAGGAAAGGACGGACAAATGGACGGGAGGACGAAAGGACAGGAGGAAAGGAGGACAAAAGGACAGGAGGAAAGGAAGAGAAAAGGACAGGAGGAAAGGACGGACGGAAGGACAGGAGGAAACGGACGGACGAAAGGACAGGAGGGTAGGATAGACGGACGGAAGGACAGAGGGAGAAAGAACGCACGGGCAGAGAGAGATTGGAACTACAGAAATGAAAGTTAAATTTTGAAGTTACGTCCGTTAAGTCTTTTTTCTGATATCGATATTGTTCCGTTTAATGAATACCGTTACCAGTGTAATAGAATTTCTTAGGATGAAGTAAAGTTCTCCACGTTCAGTGATCCTGCTCCCCCCAGCCGGGGTTATTGTACAGCTTTAAACTTGGAAGGCGACGTTATTCTAGGCGCAATATAGGGGCGTCATAGAAGAGGGTTTCATTACATTTTTAGTGTGTCGCTCTGAAGAGAAGCCAGCCAGGCTGCGCCGAAGGAATTCCCAGAAGCGTAAGAACTATACAATTAGTTTAATCTCAGACTTAACCGTTAAACTTTAGAGTCTGACACATAGTGAAGATATTACAATCAATTGCAGAATATGTTTCCAGGTTCCAGAAGTCTATCTCCTCAGATTTCCGTCTTTTATTACTCCCAGTAATAATTTTAAATGTTCAAGATATTCATCTGAGTGTGAAGTCATAAACTCCGCTCTTCCGTGAAACATGGCTATTTTATTTCTGTTATGACATAAAATTACGATAATTATTATATTTAGTTCCTTCTCGCACAAATAATTTTGAAGTGTAAAAATAATAGTAATAATAATAATAATAATAATAATAATAATAATAATAATAATAATAGTAATATAATAATAATAATACATTTTATGTCGTTATTTTGCGATGCTGTATCAACTTCCAAGGTTATTTAGCGTCTGAATGAAATGAAGATGACAGTGCCGATGAAATGAGCCCGAGGTCCAGCACCGAAAGTTACCCAGCAGTTACTCGTATTGGGTTGAGGGAAAACCCCGGAAAAACCTCAACCACGCAACTTTCCCGGACCGAAATTCGAACTTGGGCCACCTGGTTTTGCGGTCAGACGCGGTAACCGTTACTCCACAGGTGTGGACAATAATAATATTGTTTATTGCCAGAAAAATACAGTGCAAAGAAGTTTTAAATTAACAAAATTCTATCCACCGGTGTGGCTCAGTCGGTTAAGGCGCTTGTCTGCCGGTCTGAAGTTGCGCTGATTACCTGGTTGGGTTTTTCCGAGGTTTTCCCTAACCGTAAGATGAATGTCAGGTAATCTATGGCGAATCCTCGGCCTCACCTCGCCAAATATCATCTCGCTATCACCATCGACCTGCAGACTTACTAAAGGCTTTACCAATAACCAAAAATGTATTTAAAAATAGGCTTAAGGACTTTACTAATAGACGGTAGTAAATATTTAAACGGAGTAATTGATATCTTGTTATTTGAAGTGTTCTATCAGTGAGGAAGTGTGTTGTGTCAGTGAAGTGTGTAGTGTCAGTGAAGGCTATTGTGTAAGTGAAGTGTGTTGGTGTCAGTGAAGTGGCTATGCAAAGTATTTGAACAGTGAAATGGTTAGAAGTGATAGTGAAATCAGGTAGAATCTGTGCAGTGAGTGAGTTGACAGCGAAATAAGTGTAGTGCCGAAAGGTACTTGTGCAGGTATGAACCTGTCACACTCGTGGGTCTTAGTTCGAGCTTAGGGTTAAGATACAAATTAGATTTACTTTAAATGTTATTTTAAGTGACCATGCTTCATTTAATTTAGGATGCTCCTTGTTGTTATTATTATTATTATCATTATTACTATTATTATTATTATTAATTATTGTTTTTTATTAGTTGTGTTTATTAATTGTCATTATTGAGTGTAATTAGTTACCACTGCCACCGGGTATATACCCATTTGCAGTGTGAATACATACGTACATACATACATATATTTATTTATGTATTTATTTATTTATTTATTTATTTATTTATTTATTTATTATTTTGCTAATAATAGTAACATAAAATATAAAATATACAGAGAAACTTTAGCTCGCCCCCGAAAGAGTAGAACTCGTGCTCAGGGGCGGATTCCTGAATTGAAATTAATAATTATACAATACAATTACAATTAATAATTATACAATACAATTTTCAATTATAGTATATAAATTTAAATTTACAATTTTTCAATTTCTATAAAATCCATACATAACTTTTTAAATTTAATAGTAGAACTATTAGAATTAACAAGATTAGTGTATTTAAATATAAATTTGTTACATGTTCTTGGGCCTAAATTACTACTATGATCAAATACTGTAACAGTGTTGCATTATGGTTCAAACAATCTGAAAGAATTCATACGTTTTGTTTCATAACTATGAGAAAATCAATATGTTTATGAAGACATATTTTAATTATTATTTTTATTTATTATTATTATTTATTAATAATTACTTTAATTATTTTCTTCTACATACATACATGCATACAAACAACCTCGTAGTTGATACAGCGTCGTTAAATAGCCAATTAAAAAAATTCTAGCACTTCGCTGTTACCGGCATTGTGGAGGTTTGTAGTATAAAGCTCCCGCAGGGAGGCTTGAACACGTGACGCTGTAAAAACTGCGAGAAACCAAGGCAGCCATAGAACAAGTGACAAACAGCGAACATTGCACTTTTCCTGGACTTCCTACAGACGGACGGTCGGACGCCACGTAAGATCCGGGGTCACACCTTCGGGCGTGGCCTTCGTATTGCAACATTCATTCAGCCGTTATCACAGACTCTGATTAACTGCCAGTCAGTGAGCTGAACTGCGCCACCTGTCTGCGATGCTCTCACTTGCCTAAACATGCAAACGGACGTTTTCAATTGGGCAACCAATTATCACGCGTTGTCAACATTTGAACCCTGTGTCGAATTAGCTACGGAAGTGAAGAAGCAGACTCATCGTCTGGAGAGGTCTCTTTCCACGCCGGAGATCGCGATCAAAATCCAATCGGCCCAAATGGAATATGAAGTGGACAAAAACTTATGTACAGAGTAATGGAAGGATGTGTCGTAGAAAATCCTGTAATGGTTATAAATAGGGACCGGATTTTATGTAATATCAAGGTGTGAAATATATACATATTTATGTAAGAAAAATAAGCTGAATATGTACCAAAATATGTAAAATCATGAAAATATTTAATATCAATATCTGGCAGGTATAGGATAGGTAAGACTCTCCAGTTGTGATTTCATAGAGCACCCGACTTTTTTACCGCACACTTGACACATTACTATTTTTCCATCTGTAGTGAAAGCTTCAAATATGTGATCTCTAATAGATAATTTCGATCTCTTAAACCACAGACTTCTTCGTGTCTTTTCTCCCATTTACGTGTTGTTATACAATCAGTGTTGTAAGATTAAAAAAAAAATCTGATCATAACGAAGAAAATGACATCAAGCAGAGATTCGTGAGATTTTTATTTTTCGTGAAAATGTCGCATTTTCAAGGAATGACCCCACATTATTGTTTATCAAAACAAAACCTATCATAAGGGTCATGACCGACAGGATCATCTTGGCTGTCTGCGCACGCGCGGACTTGGTTAATAAAAACCTAAGCTAACCAAACCTAACCTTCGTATATGCAAGATGTGCAACTGGAGTAAGAAGGGATCGTCTATATTTGGTGTGGAATGTACACGCGAAAATAAATTCAAGTAAGGATCACGATGCCACTGCATGAGAGGTCTGCGCATGGGCCACAGCAAAACTGTTCCTGTCGCGAGCCCCTCATCTAAGCCACGTAATCTACTCGCAATGTTTACGACAAATATATCTTGTCGCCAACAGTGGTGCTATCTCTCAGTAATGTTCAGAACAAAGGAGGTAGAGTGAAAAAAAAAAATCTTTCTAACGACGCCGCAGACCAACGTCATGTTCTTATGTTGGCGACACTGTGTATTTATTTCGATTTTGTGGTTGCTGTAACGGCACGGTTCAAAGCTACCATAGAAAATTCTCCAGTTTAGCGTCTTTTCTTTAGTGAAGCAATTTCACATATTCAGTAGCTACAGCGCTCCTAGCGGCGAAATTGGGAACTGAAGCACATAGCCACCAAAACTTTAAGAGTGCAGGAGTGCACCATCTCACTTACAAAATAAAATCAGAAATCAGTGAAAAGCAATAACAGTCCGACATCAGGGTAATCATTTCGGGACAGCCTATATTTTTGAGATGCTGATATTTGTTATGTGTAAGAAAAAATGAAAAGGAAAGTAATGAAAAGTTTTATATTAAACATTACACAATTGACAACTTATTTCACGAAATTCTCATCGAATTTATTACGAAATGTGGATGCTCCTGTTATGGCCATATTCCTGATATGGCCCCCCTATTGTGAGTTAGTTAACCAAAAAATCCGCTAAATTGCAGCAGCATCCAGTGAAAGGGAATCCTGGTATGTTACTTCAGCGTTTTCCATCCAGTTAGGTTGAGCAATATGGCGTCAGTTGCCTGTTTTGCGGTTTTCATGTGACCTCTTCTTATTTTTCTCTGGTAAGTCTTCTTCGTTTTATGCATGTTTTTCAAAGACTTGTTTCATGAAAACCATAGTACTCCATTCAGTTTTTAATGTTCGGTTGATTGGTGTTGTCGTTGATGGAGTATCTTTTACGAGTTGTTCATAATTAAACGATTTTCGTGAAAGCTTGCCTGCTCCTGATATGGCCATATCAAATGCACCATGGCCATGTCAAGTTCATTTCACTTTTATTTTTTTCACCTGACAAATTTACATGCCTTATAGCTGGGATTACGCAAAAATTTTGTATTTTAAGAAAAAACAACTTAATTTTTTTTTATGGAAAAACCTGTTTTGACTACACTTTTGAATTATAAGAAAGATTATTGAGTGTCATGTTTATTCATTTTATACCAAAATTATTTAATTTTAGCACAACTGCGCTATCAAACTGAAAAAAATCACGATTTGTAGAACATGGAACAAGGGTGGCCATATCATGTGCACATGGGACACACTCAAGGACAGGAGAACGCGAATTCGATTATTCGCACTGTTCAAAACATACAGAGGTGAGCCTGCCTGGAGAGAAATAAAAAATAGGTTGTAGCCGCCAAATTACTCTTCAAGGAACGACCACTCATATAAATTGAGGGAAAGAAGACAGAGGACGGACACTGGAAAGTTTTCTTTTCTCAGTCGTACTATCAGGGACTGGAATGCTTTAACTGCAGACTTACTAAAGGCTTTACCAACAACCAAAAACGTATTTAAAAATAGACTTAAGGACTTTACTAATAGACGATAATTATACACAGTATGTAAAGGATGTAAATGATATTTTGTTATTGAAGTGTTGTATCAGTGAAGAATTATGTTGTGTCAGTGAAACGTGTTCCTGTCGGGGAAGCTTTATAGTTCATAGTGGCAGTGCAAAGTATTTGAACATTGAAATGTTTTTGAAGTGTTAGTGAAATCAGGATAGAATAAGTGAAATGTATCGTAGTTCCAGTGCAGTGAGTGAGTTGACAGCGAAATGAGTGTAGTGTTGAAAGGTACTTGTGCAGATATGAACATATCATACTCGTGGGTTTTAGTTCGAACTTAGATTTAAGATACAAATTAGATTTATTTTAAATGTTATTTTAAGTGATCGTGCTTCATTCAATTTAGGATATTCCCTATTATTATTATTATTATTATTATTATTATTATTATTATTATTATTATTATTATTGTTAGTATTAATTATTTGTATTAATTATTGGTATTATTATTAATTGTATTTTTAATTAACAAGTTTATTATTGTCATTATTGAGTGTAATTAGTTACCACTGCCACCGGGTATATACCCATTGCAGTGTGAATAAATACATACATACATACATATATACATACATACATACATACATACATACATACATACATGTTCCTGATATGGCCACTAGGTAGACTTTTGGAATTTGGGACTTTTTGGACAATTAAAGCTATTTTTATGGGAAAAGGAAATTGTTTTAAGAAAGTCCATTAGACTGAGAACGAGTAAGAAAAAAGTGGTTTACATTTTTTTTCAAAATGGCGGCTAGAAAAATTCTCAAACCTTAGCATGGCCATATCAGGGACACCTACCTTATAGTATGAAATATCCACCCAAACAGTGAGGCTTAACACCGAAATCGTCTATTTGATTTCACCAAAAAATACATTCCCTAACAATTAGCTTGTAATAACGATGTTATATTACTGTGTGCATTCCGCCATCACTCTATTAACAGTTTCTTGTGTCTGCGAGTATAGTCTGAGAAACGTTACAAAGAATTTCCTTTGTTACGCCGGAACTGGTGATAGAAATTGGAGAATTGCTTATTCTTGCATGAGGAGGGAGCCCAATTATATTTAGCCGAGATCCCACGTTGTTAAAGTGCCAGCAGGGAAATTTCGTAACACGTTCCACTGTGTAGTTGGATCTGGGTTATTTGAACCATCTGGAAACCTTTTGAGACGTTCTGCGAAATCTGAAATTGGTTGAAGTTCAGTTACCAGTGAAGGAAGTACAAATATGAGAATTACGTTGATTGATCTTCAGCGAACTGTACATGCGAACAGAATGAATGGAACATCTGTTGCAGATTGTAACGTCTCCATTCACGAAGAGAAGTATTTCTCGCTCTTTCACAGACCTCGATCGGACTCAGATCGGAGTGTGGATGTAATATTTTCTGTAGTAATGTCACGAGAGGTCTGAGATTTATCTGGAAAATCTCAGACCTCGAGTGGCATTTATTAGGACTATTTCGTAAATAAAATAAAAATGTAAATATTATACCCCTAAAATTCGATCGCAAAATGTTAATAATTATTTATTAACGAATACTTAACCTATTCAGACATTGTGAAGTTGAAATACTTGTAGATGAATATCGATTACTGCAATAAAGAAATTCGATGTTGTTATTCGGTATTGCCAATTGCGAAATACAGGTTTAACAATGTTAATTACATGTACTGCACTTTTCTCTTATTATTATAACATAAATACATTTTCATTATCTGCTGAAATCATAATTTAATTTAACAGTAACAGTGGGGACAGCTATATACCAATGCTTATGTATTCACAGCGAGACATGTTGCTACACAGTGAAGCCATCTCTGTATAGATAGGTCTAATTAAAACACGAATTTTATTACGCCATACAGAAGGCAGTTTTATCAAAGACCTTATTATTACTATGCAAGGTCATTGGGTTTGATATGCGATGATGTTACATAAATTTGAACATCTGACTTTCAATTAATTGCTTCATTTCATTCACAAAATACAAATTTTATAGGCTACTTATAGGTTATGTTACCTGTGGGAGCAGGACCAATGTCAGCTGTGTCTTATTTCGACCGTTACAATCAGTGCTACACGAAAGCACTTTTTATAGCTCGACAAACGCATTCTCGCTGTAGTGTGTAACGGAACTAAAAGCTGCTTCTACACAGTTCAATATTCCAATCGCGTATGCGTGCAATCTGGGAAGAATATTGAAAGAATCAAGTTTAAAAGGTACGTTCAATTAAGATGCATGAAGATTTCGCCGTTTTGAACTTCGTCTTCACTGCGTAAATATATTAATTAATATTAAATATCAATCTTGCATTCATTGCCTTAACGTTGAAAGAAAAGTTTAACCGTGTAGTTGCATCTTAATGTATTCATGATCATCAATTCACGGGGAAACAGTTGGCGACAACGACTAAACAAAAGAGCTACCATGCGATAAATTGAAAGCGATAAATCTAGCTGCAAAAATTATCGCAAAGTGTGACTGTGATTGGTTGGAATTCAAAATTTCATTACACTTCATTGGTCGAAAATGGAGTGACGTCATATAAACGAAATACTCTTTACTAATTTTTATGGATTTTCATATTCCTTTCGGGTTTTATGCTCCAGGTATTATAATAGAGTTTTTCTCGACCTAATGCGTAACCTATTTGTGACAGGTTTTCCTTGTTATCAGGACAACAAATGAAGAAATATAACTGGAGACATAGATCTAGGTCCAGTGCATGATTCAAATTGAAGACTCGAACTTCCACAGAATGTCATGACTAGAATTCGAAATTGAGGCTTGTTTACAAAGCAACTGATAAGACAGTCCTCTGCTCTCTTACACATACCATGTCAGTTGAATGGAGCCGTTGTAATACGTAATAAAGAAATACAGGCCAGCAAGGGTGAGGAACGTTCGCTTGAAGGACAGACGTAAATATTATTTTGGATAGAATACAATGTACAGTTTTATCGTTTTTCAGGTGTAAAAAAAACAACATTTTTCTTAGATCTATGAACAGTTATTTAGAGCAATACTATTTACAAAGGTAATTTGTAGTAAAAATGGTAGTGGTAGTAGCAGCGGTATTGTATTGTATTTATTAACATTCCATGGTATTCATACATTGCTTTACAGCTACAATATGGAACAAGTCAAAAAACTTAATACTATTATAAAGTCTTAATTTATAGTCACAGTCTAGATGAAATATATACAGACGAGATTTACAATATAGTCTACTATTGCAACACAAAGTTTTAGTATCAATTTCATGAAGTGTTATTAAATGTCATGAATTCACCTACAGAATAGAAGGCGTGAGAAATTAGGTACTTCTTTAATTTGGCCCTAAATAATCTTATGTTTTGAGTTTCATTTTTTATATCGATAGTGAGGCTATTAAAAATTTTTACTGCCATATAACGCACTCCTTTTTGATAGCACGATAGACTTGCCGATGGAGTATGAAAGTCATTTTTTGACGTGTATTTATGCTATGAACTGTTGAATTAGTTACAAAGTTTTCACGATTACATACGAGGAAGACTATTAATGAAAAGATATACTGACAAGCCATGGGCATTATTTGTAGTTTTTTGAAAATAGTCCTTCACGATTCCCTAGATTTGGCACCTACTATTATTCTAATCACTGTTTTTTGTAATAGAAATATATTGTTACTATCTTTGGAATTTCCCCAGATTATTATTCCAATACTCATTACCGAGTGGAAGTATGCAAAGTATATTGTTTTTAAGGTATTGATATTTACTATCTTTTGCATAGATCTAATAGCAAAACAAGCTGAATTTAGTTTGGGGGTAATTTCTTTAATATGATTTTTCCATTTTAACACATTATCGATTTTTAAGCCAAGAAATTTGGTTGTTGTTGTTTCTATTAGGGATCTATTGTTAATTATTGCGCTAGAAATTTGCGAGGTTGAATTTGGACAGGATTTAAATTGAATTATGTTAGTTTTGTTACAATTTAATACCAATTTATTGACTGAGAACCAGTCACATATTTTGAAGAGAATTTCCTCTGTTGAAGATTGGAATGTGTTGGAGATATTGGCTGTAATTACTGTACTTCTGTCATCTACAAATAATATGGGATGACCTACATCTTTTATTAGGGGGGCAAGATTATTTATAAACAGGCTCGGGCTTGTTTACTTTTTCCATCTATCGGATCTATCCTTTGCTTTTTCTGTCAAGTTCTGGTTGGAGGTTTCGTACGTACTAGCACTGAAGCTGGGTGAGTTGGGAGAACATGACAGTAATTGCGATGTCGAAAACTAAATTCAATTGGAACATATTTTTAAATGTACGTTATTAACTTTATTTCACGAAAAAGAAAACCTTACAAGAAAAAAAAAAAAAAAAAAAAATATATATATATATATATATATATATATATATATCACAATTGCTGGAAAAAGAATTCAGCCTTAATTATGGATAAAAAATGTATGACATGATTTCGAAGTACCTATAATAAAAGAAATATATAGACTGCGCTATTTAAGTTACTATCATATTTTTATTGATACACGTATTTTAATTTATTATCTTATGATTTGATGATATTTAATTTTAATTCATTTCATTCGCAGTTTACTCTTTTATCTAGAAAACTTTCATTATGACGTCTTACTAATATTAAATTCTTGCTAAATAGAATACTCGAGTTCTTTTCATTTCAAGTATAAAATTACCTTCCTTTCTTGGAAATGATATATTAAGCTACTTTATGCACAATTTTCCCCCTCCCCGAACACGAGTCTTACTCGTACGGTGTTTAGGTTTATATTATATAGAACATATTACCTAAAAGTTATTTCTTTAATCTTCTTCTTCTGTCTTTCCAAGGATTGGAATTTATCTCGTCGCGCGCCTTATTTCTTTAATATTACTCTTATTCTTTCAAGACAAGTTTTCGCCTCAACCTATTAAGAGCCAGATACTGGGCAACTTTCGGCGTTGGACCCAGAACGAAACTTCAACGTGCTCATAACTTGTGTGTACGTTTTGTAAGCAATGTTCGTAAATATGATCATATTACCCCATCCCTGGAAACAATAGGTTGGTTTAAACTAGATAAGACAAGAAATTTACATTCACTTCTCCTTCTCTTCGAAATCTTGAACTCTTCTATTCCTTCGTACCTGTCGTCTCGCTTCACTTACCTTTCTTCCCACCACAATCTGAACACACGCTCTCGCCATGAAACAATACTAACAATACCATCCCATCGCACCTCCTCATACTCATCCTCTTTCACAATAGCCCTGCCAAGACTCTGGAATTCGTTACCTGCTAGCATCAGGGACTGTCGAAATAAAATTGAATTCAAACGCAAACTTACTAGGCACTTGGTCAGTAATTGAGACTCGTTCAGACATGGCTTCTTGTAAATAGTTCTCTTAATCTACCACAAAATATTTCAATATCCGGTAATTTCATTACTATAGATTTTTGTTACTCTAGGTTTAATTTGTAATTGAGTAAATACAAAAATATTCTTTGTTCTTAACTACTATGATAAAATGTCTAGCTTTAATTAATCAGGTAATCTTGTCGTACTTTAATTTTTATTGTAATTGTAATTGTAAATTTAATGTTAATTGTAATTGTAATTGTAAATTTAATGTTAATTGTAATTTTATTGTTCATATTATAGTTGTAATCTCCTGGTAGAGGGGCAGAGAAGGCCTGACGGCCTTATCTCTTCCAGGTTAAATAAATAAATACTAAATACTAAACCCATTTCGCTGGCATTATCACCTTCATTTCGTTCAGACCACCTGTGCTGTTGCAGTCCCCCACACGGGTCATGACGTCATTTATACTCCGTGTACTCTAAACTTCATACTGGTTAATCTGTGTCCGTAGGCCGAAGCCTGGTTATGACTGCAACTCACTCGATTACTTCTCCTATTGATGCTATTTTGGCGAATCCTCGGACCTCATCTCATCTCACTACATCTCGCAAAAAAAAAAAAAAAATGTAAAAAAATTGCACAAAATTGTAAAAATTGTAGAAAATTACTAAATTGTAAAACTATAAAAATTTGTAAAAATTGTAATTGTAATATTGTAAAATGTTGACTTGTTCCACATCTTAAAGCTTCATTGCTCATGTAAGATCTATGGAATAAAATAAATGAATGAATGAAATGAAATGAAAAAATGAATGAACAGTATTGGCATATTTTGTAGCACTATAGAGAAGTCTGTTGAAACCACAATTTTCTGTATTATTTTAGCTCTTAAAAGGCATTTGAATATGTTGGCCTAACTGCCTTGTACATAGACTTCTCATCAGAGAATGCGCTTGTAAATCCAGTTCATGGAATGTTGTAACCCTGCACATTATACGTGCTAACGCTACTGAGGGGACATTAAAGATCAAAGTCGATAGAACTAAGTTAAATGAATGATACAGTACAATTGAATTCGTTTAAAAATCTATTGACATTTTAATATTACTGACAAAATATTGTTTTACAAATGAATATGTTTTCATTCATCTCGTAACCCGCATTGTTGTATTTAAAACGCAATTTTGTGTCAAACGAGGACGCAGCCAATAGATCGGGTATACGAGTATTTAGTGACGCTTGTCATTCAATTGATATTATTGAATCCAGTTCACAAGTTTAACAGATGACCCAAATCATAGGCCATATGCTGAAATTGTTTGCAAACTCAGTCGTGTGTGAATTCAATTCCTAGTATCGAAAAGGACGACGAGGGACAGAGAAGGCGACAGCATCCAATTCTGTAAATGTGCGATCGTGACAATATTTTTATATGTAGTCCACGGCCCTACGAAGCTTTCTGACGTCATGGTTATTGTTCACATGTCTAGTTGCATCGAAAGAATACTTGATCATCTGACCGTGAGATAACATAAAAGAATAAATAGGACTTCAGCCTAATTCGTTATCACCAGGCTTCGAGACTTCGGACCCTATAGAGCAGTTCAGTGGGAAATCCGCATAACGACGTGCTGAGTATAGTGGTAAAGCGAACAGTGGGTGGGGGTACTGTAGAATGGATGCCAACAAATACGCAAAGGAAAACGCTCTGGATTTGAAGGTTCTGACGAATAATTTGGTTTTCATACAAACCCATTTTCAAACTGTGTCTGAAACTATTACACGGTTAGAAAAGTCAGAGCAAGAGATGCCGGAAGCCCTCAAATTAGTTGAGGAAATGACACAGAGATTTAATGAGACACCAAGTACACCGGTTACTGAACGTGTAAAACAGAAGTGGAAATCAATTTTATGTAAAAATAACGGATATGGAGCATTGTGTAACATAACAGCAAATTAGTGGACAAGAGTCACCCGAGAATAAAAGACTGTGTCTTACAGATTGCAATGATGTTAGGTTTTTTCGTTTTGCTCCTATCACGTCATGCGACGTAGAGCGCAGCTTTCCACAGTACAAACTTTGGCAGATAACCGAAAAAGATTTACTTTTGAGACACTGAGAATGTATCTTGTAGTACATTGCAATTCGGTACTGTAACTGCACTTCCTAAAGACGACCAATAGGAAAAATGAAAAAATTAAAATTGCTACATGTTTATTTCCACCATTAACACTGTGTATAATTAAACACAAATGCTTATAAAAGACAGGAGAATAAATGCTTTTCACATTCTTTTGACATTATTTATTATTATTTATTTATTTATTTATTCTGGTGTAGTTAAGGCCATCAGGCCTTCTCTTCCACAACACCAGGAATACAAATACAATAATATAAATAAACAGAAATAAATACACTATAATATACAAAGTAAAGCTGCTCAAGAAATAAAGAGAGAGAAAAAAAACACTATAAACAATGTAAAGCCACACAAAAATATACAGGTTGCAGTCACACAAACTTTAAATGAGTGATTAAGTATCATAATTAATTCCATCCTAACTAATTAACTAACATAAACAAGAAACTTGCAATTTTAATCTAGGTTAAAAAGAAAAAAAAAACACAAATCAATACTTCTAGCAATACCTAAAAAACATTAACTAAGACAAAATTTTCCAATTTAATTTTGAATTGTGATAAAGTCCGGCAGTCCCTGACATCATTAGGTAACGAATTCCAGAGGCGAGGTATTTCTACAGTATAGGAAGATGAGTATAAAGACGTTCTATGATGAGGGATAGAAAGAAGTGCTTGATGTCGGTTTCGAAGAGTTGTAAGAAATTGAAAGCGCGATAACAGATATTTCGGAGTAGAAGTATGCATGATTCTAAACAGAAGAGATAGTGAATGTATTGTTCTTCGTTCCTTCAGACGCACCCATGAAAGTAACTGGAGGGAAGGTGTTATATGGTCAAATTTACGAGTATTGCAGATGAATCGTATGCACACATTATGAACACGTTGTAGTCTCTCAGCTAAGCGTGAACTTACATTAGTTAGCAAGGAATCGCAATAATCAAAATGGGGCATTACAAGCGTCTGAATAAGATTCTTTTTTAGACTAAGTGGTAGAAATTCTTTCATATGAAACAAGGAGTGAAGTTGAGAAAATATTTTTTTGCAAATGTGTGTTACTTGAGTATTCCAATTTAGATCGCTATCCATAAAAATGCCAAGATTTTTAACGGTTTCACTGTATTTAACAATAATCCCATTCAATATTATATGTGGTATAGTACTGCTATCAAGAGTGCTTCGTAGACGATTATGCCCCATTACGATTGCTTGCGATTTCTCTGGATTTAACCTTAATCCAAATTTGTGTGCCCACAGTGAAATCGAATTCAAGTCTTCGTTTATTTTGTTTACTGCGTCACTAGTCTCGTCAGGGTGGAAATGCAAATAAATTTGCAAGTCGTCAGCATACATATGGTATTTGCAGTGTTTTATCATATTAGTCACGTCATTAATATAGATCATGAAGAGTAAAGGTCCGAGAACTGATCCTTGTTGAATTCCAGATTTCACGACACACCATTTTGAAGAATAATCGCATGCAATGACACATTGTTGACGGTCGCGAAGGTAGGATTCAAACCAAGTAACAGAACTTTCAGAAAGATTCAGAAGTCTTAATTTACATAATAGAAGGTCCGTGTCAACTGTATCAAATGCCTTACTGAAGTCAAGTAATGTCAGTAATGTTAATTTACGTTCATCCGTGGCTTCACGTATATCCTCATTCACTTTTAGTAGTGCTGTAGTCGTACTATGTCCATTTCTGAACCCGGATTGGTATTCGTCCAGTAAGGCATGTTCGGTTAGATAGTTCATTAGTTGTTTGTGAACAATACGTTCCAGAGCTTTTGATAGGGCAGGTAGGATACTAATTGGACGGAAATCATTTGCACATAATGGGGTTTTGATTTTAGGGATCGGACGGATAAAGGCTTTCTTCCAGAGGTTCGGGTAGGTAGAAGTTATGAGTGAGGCGTTGAATATATGTGTTAATGTCGGCAGTATTATGTCCAATATTTTCTTCAATAATATTATACTAATATTATCCACACCTTCAGCTTTAGAAGTAATACGTTTTATTGTCGCTCTTACTTCAGTTTCTGTGACATAAGTGAAGTAAAATATTTCTCTATCCGGAATTGGAGTCATTTGTAATTCGTTAACTGTCTGCTGTTTGTCGACCGTATCCAAGGTTATTGACTGTACAGTTGCAAAATGGTCATTTAGTTCGTCAAGAGAAACTGGCACACTGTCTACCTGAGTCCTGGGATTTCCTAAACCAATTGTCCGTAGGTTTCTCCACAGATTGGAAGGGTCAGCTCCCCCCTTCAAGATGTTATGAAAATGTCTCAGTTTTGCGTTTCTAATGGCTTGAGTAGTTCTGTTACGTAAGAGTTTATAATAATTATAAGAGATTTCTGTCTTGTCATGTTTAAACGTTTTGTATGCAGCGTTTCTGTCCATAATCATACTACGTATGTCAGCAGTCATCCATGGTGCTGGTGTCCTTTTTACGCGTTTAGATTTGATAGGAGCATGCTTGTCATATAAATTTATAATGTATTCATTTAGTTTAACAAGTTTCTCGTCAACAGTATGTAAGGTCCATATTGAGTCCCAGGGAATCTTCATTGCGTCTTCAAGTAGTTGGGTTTCATCAACACGTTTCAAGTCACGGTACCTTATGAGTTTAGGCGTGGGCTTGGGACACTTCAAGGAATATACTAGATAAATAATATCATGGTACGAAATTCCCGAAGCAGCACATTGTCCATGTTTTTGTACTTTGTCTGCATTCTTCGTAATAATTAAGTCTAATAGGGATTCGGAAGATTGGGTATGGTGGGTGGGTTCAAGGGGAAGGACTGCTAGATCAAGAGCCTGGAACATGGTCAATAGATGTCTAGTGTAGTTCGAATCAGAGGCTAACAAATTTGTGTTAAGATCACCCATTATTAAGACGTGTTCATAATCTGTGATGAATTCCAACAACGATCTCTCGATCTCTGCAATATCGTTAATCTTCGGGGGTTGGTAAATTACACAAATAAGACATTTCTGAAAGCTTGTCGAGACTTCTACAAATAGCATTTCAGGTTTTCCGGCATACTCGCCAGGAGATGTGTGTATTATTCTGGGATTGAGATCTGATCTAACATATGCAGCAACGCCGCCCCCTTGTTTATTTAAACGATCATTTCTCAATAGCGTATAACCATCTAGGTGTAGTGTCGCTGAGGATAATGTAGGCTTTAGCCAAGATTCAGAGATGAGAAGAGCATGCAAATTCTGATTCGAGAATATGGATTGAATTTCGTCAAAGTGTGCAACCAAACTCTGAGCGTTAATATGGGCTACGTGAAGGAATGAAGATTTCTTGGAAAATGCTGTTGTTAAAATGTTGAATGCTTCAGGGTGAGAGAGAGGGTTCTGGTTAGCAGGTATAGGGGAATGGAGTGAGTGAAGGTCATTGTATAATGTTCTGTCAGAGACAACCGGATTATTACTGCCATTGTGTAATGTATCATTGTGTAATGTATATTTACTTTCAGAATGTACATATGTGTGTTTCTCCATACTACCGTACTCTACTCCAAATAGCAACGTTGTTACCTCAACACATCTCTATCTACCTGCAGCGAGTCAGCAACCTATAGTGCATGCACAGTAAACTTATTGTATCGGCTCCAAAGTCTCGAAGCCTGGTTATCATCGTCTTCCCCAAAAGTAGGTCTAAACGCGTCAGACCAGCCCTGGACACAACGTGGAAACTCAGAAACCTGTCCATGTCCTTTTCGCTCACACTGCCTTATAAACAGACACACAGTAGTCAATGTGCATCACTGATGGATTTCAGGCGACCAGTTCGTAAGAGCCTTATACAATCCGTCACTGATCAATACTTTCTTCCTGTGTAGGCCTACTCGTCTCAGTCGGGGAAGGTGGAGTGGGGAGGGAAAATCTGCAGTGCCACAATTGAGTTATGAGTGCTCAGGCCTGCATTAGATCTTCAGCCTACTGCGGCCTCTGGGAATAAAATGATGATCCTGCACGCAAACGTTTAAAAACTGTAGCAGCAGAAGACGTTGACATTGGTATCTTGAAGTGGTTTAGAGTTCTCAGTACACCACCGCACCATGTGATTGTGCCCGAAGACGAAAACCATGGTTATGAGAAGAAAAATAAAGAAGGTTAACGTGTGAATTCTAAAAGAGACAGTAGAGCAAGTGGACAGCTTCAAATACTTGGGGTGTACTATAAGCATTAAAATGAGCTGCTGCCAGTGAGTCAAAAAGAGGATAGCAATGGCAAAGGAAGCTTTTAGTAGAAAAAAGAAGCATCTTCTACAGATCTCTAGAAAAATAACTAAGGAAGAGACTAATGAAGTGCATTGTGTGGAGTGTGGTATTATATGGGGCAGAAACATGGACATTAGGACGAAGTGAAGAGAAGCGACTAGAAGCATTTGAAATGTGGATATGGAGAAGAGTGGAGCATGTGAAATGGACAAACAGAATAAGAAATGAAGCTGTGTTGATAATAATGGGCGATAAATGAATAATGCTGAATCTGATCAGGAAGAGAAAAAGGAATTGGTTGGGTCACTGGCTGAGAAGAAACTGTCTACTAAAGGATGCACTGGAAGGAATGGTGAACGGGAGGAGAGTTCGGGATAGAAGAAGATATCAGATGTTAGACTACATTAAGATATATGGATCATAAGCGGAGAGTAAAAGGAAGGCGGAAAATGGGAAAGGTTGGAGAAAGCTGGGTTTGCAGTGAAAGACTGCCCTTGGGCAGAAAACTATAAATGCATGTTAGAGTCTACATATCGTCGTTGTTCCTGCAGTAACTCCTATTTGGAAAATATAAATTTTTTCAGCAGGAAGGAAATAGTAATATGCGTTACAAGAGCGGTATGTTGAAGTTTTCATGTTAGAGGAAAAGTTTGAAAAAGCGAAACGTAGTTGAGCTTTTTTAATTTCCGAGAATTGAAAGAAAACGTACCGCTCGTGTATCGTACATTATTTTGTGCGAAGATCGTTTATTACATACCTGAAAGAGGAATTTCTAATTAGTTGCAATGAAATCCCCATCTTGGTTTCTGTTCAATGACGGCAAATTTGCAAAACAAAAATATATATCTTCAACATTGTTGCTTTAAAATGTTTTCTGTGTTTACTATACTCCAGCAGGCCGTGATATACGTCTGCATTTTTTCCCCCAGTCTATGATGAGTCTGGAATCTTGTTGATTTTTTCACGGCTTCCTTAATGTTACTTGCATCACGAATGCAGTAACTTTAGTGGAGTTGTAGAGTTTACTTAATTTTTGCAAATATTTAAAAACAATAATTAACAGTGCAATTTAGGTGAAATTGCAGTGGTAAGTTTCCAATTTATAATTATTACTATATTGAACGTCTCTAAAAATAATATGTTAAAAGTCTAAAGCAGTAAAATCAATATGTCACTTAAGCGGTAAGAAGAGGGAAATTGTTATGTGTGTTAGGTTGGGAATACTGAATGTGGAATTTTAGACTTTCCGCGGATTGGTTTTGTGCGGAAACCAAGCAAATACGCACGATCTCGCACAAACACATTTATTCATCCTATGTCAGCCGTACATAGGAGACTGTGAATTCTTACATTTTCGAAACAAAGAAATATAAATACATATAGGAGATTTTATTATTTGCTGTAGTCGGCCTGGTTGGCGAGTTGGTATAAGTGTGCTTA
This sequence comes from Periplaneta americana, assembly GCF_040183065.1. Taxonomy (NCBI): domain Eukaryota; kingdom Metazoa; phylum Arthropoda; class Insecta; order Blattodea; family Blattidae; genus Periplaneta; species Periplaneta americana. The sequence goes on from NC_091117.1 coordinate 224,590,021, forward strand.
AATGCGACAGGCTCATGTCAGTAGATTTACTGGCATGTAAAAGAACTCCTGCGGGACAAAATTCCGGCACATCCGGCGACGCTGATATAACCTCTGCAGTTGCGATCGTCGTTAAATAAAACATAACTTTTAAAACATTAACTTTTATTTGCTGTATCACTATTTAAGTTATTTAATAGAGCAAAAATCTGAAAATCAATAATATTGTCACATAAGAGTTATTGCAGGAACAACGGCGATATATTTTCCGGTCTATGACGAGTAAATAAGGTGAAATAAACCAATATAATATTGTATTAATAGGAAGTGACGTATGTTTTTATTATCTTTAACCATAGATTTCTAAATAGTGCTCAAATATTCACAACGTGTGCATTATTTCCGACTCATTAATCTATTCGTGTTATGAGCATGACTAATGGAAACAAAATTTTAATTATTGCAAAACCATGTGCATAAAACCCACGTCTAATCAGTTGTGGTGAGTTGGTAATCCTGTTTGTCCACTGAGAGATCATCAGATTGTGATCTGTGCACACAATCGAGTCTTTGGCGAAGGCAGTGATATTATCGGTGCCAACAATACTGTTGAATTATTCATAGCGAGGCGACAAAATTAAATTGTTGATCAGAAACTCCGCCGTGCTCTATGTATGCGCGGACAGGGTGTGAAATATCATCCGGCATCGCGTCCGAAAGAAAGGATTGCTCAATCACCCATGACGAATAGTGATTACGCAAATTGAATACCGGATCGAGTTTTCTCTGGAATCAATATTCATCTTCTTCTAGGTACAGTATTTACTCGCTTTTATAACCTCGTTTTTCGACTCATGTAAATGAGATGAAAAGAGATCCTTAATATGTACGTTCCATGAATTGATGTCGGAGATCAAAGTTCGTAATAGTAAATAGAGCACGGATTTCATATATTCTATTCCTATATGTATAGCTAAAAATGGGCCTTATGTCAAAGTTTCCAATTTTTAGTATGCTGTCAGATGTGTTTGGGTTTGTATCAACGGCACTCATACATAGAAATATAAGTTTTGTTACAGTGCTGTAAATTTGAACGTTTTTTTTTTCCAGAAATGCCCGTTTGCAACAAAACAGCACAGTGGTTTCGGCATGTCCGTTTATGTACAGTCACTCTAGAAGAGTGGATGCAGTGTTTTATGACTGGTTCCATTGAATGAACAATACATAAGATTTAAGGGGATTATTCGGAGAAGCAACAAGGCCGAAGCGGAAAAAATTTGTTGCTCTAAAGATCTATCTGCAGAAACTTTCTATGTGACCCGTGGTACTTTATCAGAAATGAACAAATGTTGCCTAGTAATAATAATAATAATAATAATAATAATAATAATAATAATAATAATAATCATCATCATCATCATCATAATCTATACTAATAATAAATCTGTAGCCAAAACTTTTCTGGTAATTTTCGATTTTCCAAAAATAATTGGTGTTAACATGTATAATTAACCATCCTGAAACCAAAAATCGCTTTTTTGAAATTTTTGTTTGTATGTCTGTCTGTCTGGATGTTTGTTACCTTTTCACGCGATAATGGCTGAACCGATTGGAATATAAATTAAGTTCGTTGTAACTTAGATTTTAGGCTGTATGGCATTCAAAATACTTTATTTAAAAGGGGGTCTGAATTAAATAAACCGAAATATCTCGCTTATTATTGATTTTTGTGAAAAATGTTACATAACAAAAGTTTCTTTAAAAATGATTTCCGATACGTTTCATTCCAAGCAAAATTTTTATGGGGCCAAATTGCACCCAAAACGGATGTTCTCTGAACCATATGATCATATTTTAATTATTTGCATATGTAATAACAATTAAGAAACATGTTAAAGGAATTATCATTGCACCAAATGAGTGGTCTCTGGACCAAAATGATCGCATTTTAATTATTTAAATACAATTTAAATTAAGTAACATATTAAACGATTTATCCTTCTATCAAACACGAATGTTCCCTGGACCAGATGTCCTATTTTAATTATGTAATTACTTTATATTTATTTCTAACGGGTGCAGCGGAGCGCACGGGTACGCTAGTAATAATAGTAATAATAATAATAATAATAATAATAATAATAATAATAATAATAATAATAGTAATAATTTAAATGTAGGCAACAAAGAAAGAGGATAGGTAATTTTTTTTATTTTGAATCGCACAAAAATGACTGGAATGACCTACTTGCAGCAGTATTTGAGGGTTGTACTTCCTTAAGATGATAAAAAAAATCTTATAAAGTTTAATGCAAATTTTAAATCTGTTACTTACTTACTTACTTACTGGCTTTTAAGAAACCCGGAGGTTCTTTGCCGCCCTCACATAAACCCGCCATTGGTGCCTATCCTGAGCAAGATTAATCCATTCTCTATCATCATATCCCACCTTCCTCAAATCCATTTTAATATTATCTTCCCACCTACGTCTCGGCCTCCCTAAAGGTCTTTTTCCCTCCGGCCTCCCAACTAACACTTTATATGCATTTCTGGATTCGCCCATACGCGCTATATGTCCTGCCCATCTCAAACGTCTGGATTTAATGTTCCTAATTATGTCAGGTTAAGAATACAATGCGTGCAGTTCTGCGTTGTGTAACTTTCTCCATTCTCCTGTAACTTCATCCCTCTTAGCCCCAAATATTTTCCTAAGCACCTTATTCTCAAACACCCTTAACCTATGTTCCTCTCTCAGAGTGAGAGTCCAAGTTTCACAACCATAAAGTACAACCGGTAATATAACTGTTTTATAAATTCTAACTTTCAGATTTTTTGGATGATAAAAATTAATTTACATTAACGTGACATGTATTTACATAATTTGTCGAGTAATTAATTAGTTTTCAAAGGTAAATTAGTTTAAAATAGCTTGTAAGAAAGTTTTAGACTACCAAATTTAGGTTAATATAGTGTATAATTAAGTTTCTACGGGATGATAATTTTCAAGAATGAAATGTTTTTGAAGTGACAGTAAAATGCCGTAATGTTAGTGCAGTGACTGAGTTGAGAGTAAAATGAATATAGTGAAAGATCACCTATACCAAATTGTATGTGTGCATGTATCTTGTATTGTTAGGCTATTATATTAATATTATTATTATTATTATTATTATTATTATTATTATTATTATTATTATTAAGAATTGTAATTACAGTGATTGTAATTTGTATAATTAGTTACCATTGCCACCGGGTGTTTATGCTTTTGTAGTGTAAATAAATACATACCGGTACATACAATTACAGAAGCAGGGATTTATTCTCCACGCTCTTCGTTTTATACGCGTGCTTATTTTTCTGCTCCATCTCTAATTGGACCACATTCTGCAGAAAGTAACCATCCCACATAATACCTAAACTGAGAAAAATTCACTATAAAATTAAACAAATGTAACTGCATTATTATTGCTTTAACCAAAAGCATTTTATAGGACGTATATTTATCTATAGTAATGTCACAAAAGGTCAGAGATATCCCGATAAATCTACATGCGAAGCGAGTGAATTTGAGATGTCAGATCTCGAGTGATATTTATTAGGACTAGGCCTATTTCGTGAATAAAATAAATTTAAATAACATATTCCTAAAATTCGCTCACAAAATGTCAATAATTGTATATTTATGAATACTTAATCTATTCAGACATTGTGACGTTGAAATAAATGAATGACGATTACTGCAATGAAGAAATTCGATGTTATTCAGTACTGCCAATTGAGAAAGCGAAATAGAGATTTAACAATGTTAATTACATGTACTGCACTTTTCTCTTGTTATTGTAACAGAAATACATTTTCATTATCTGCTGAAATCATAATAAATTTAATTTAAACATTTTATAATATAATTACAAAATATTAATCTGATTAATACATTAATTAAGTGAACATTGTTATGAAGGAGATTTTCTCTAGATAAAATGGACATGGAATTAGTACATGAAGATGTAGATGTGGAAGTAGGTTTTCGCACTTTATTTAGTACAATGGATTCACGCTCATCTATTTACGGGGAAACAGTTGGCGACACTGATTAAACAAAAGAACGACCGTAAATCAGGCTTTCAAGTATAACTCCCTGTAAAGTTAATTTGAATAATTTCGGAGAAAAAATTGTTCCGAGCCCGCGTATCGAACCCGGGACCTTTGGTTAAACGTACCAACGCTCTACCAACTGAGCTACCAGATACCGATCCACCGAACCGGCCACGGAACAATTTTTCCTTCGAAATTATTCAAATTAACTTTACAGATAGTTATACCTAAAAGCTTGATTTGCATAATATACGTCACTGTTCGTTAACAGAAAACCACATT